>NC_050174.1:12130569-12385569 GCF_008315115.2 Sander lucioperca
CCATCCAGCCGCTGTGTTGCTGCACGCCACTCTTAAGAAATACCCCGTTAATATTCCTGGTAGGCTTCACTGGGGGATTATAGCGAGAATATGGTAGGAACACACAACAGAACCTTATGATTTCAAAAGCCCATGCTATTTTTGGAGCTCTCTTTATAAGATAGCCTAATGACGGCGATCTGATGATATTGTGGTATTTTACCTTCAACTGCAACCATGATGTTTGCAGCACATTTCTTCTGAGGACTCCTATTTTTTGTTGTGAGATTTGTATAGTTGCCTCTACGCTTCTGGCAGGCTGTGAGTGTTTGTGACTTCTGATCAATTTTCCAATCGGAGCAGTGAAGCGTCGCCTCTACAGTGCGAAGTGCTCTGCAATGAGACGGCTAATCGTCGAGTCCAAGTCCTGTCCTTCACTGTTTCATCCTAATATAACTGCAATTAAATTAAAATGAAGTTAATTAAATTCGGAGTTGATTTTCCCATTTATATTCCAGACGAAAAACTACTGCGATATTCAATTCAGACAGGGACTTGGGAGTTTTTGCACTCACGTTCGTAAGCTATTTATCTGATTCACAATAGCGAGTCAAGACTACATTTTCTCACATACGGTATTACTCTTTTTGAATGAACCGTATATTTTTCAATATTCCTAAATGAATTAGCGGAAACGCGGGCTGCGAGTTTTACCTTTCAGTTGGCACCGCGCACTTCAAGCAAGCAGGGAAATGCGCAGCTTTAACCTACATGGTTTACACCTTGAGAAGCTGACCGTAAAGCATCCACTCATCAGCATCAGCTCAATTTAAATGGAAATAGGCACACAACAAGTAAACCTCCTAGGCAAGAGCGACTTCTGCCTCCCCGCCTACTAACACAGACATGCCGCCACTCAGCCGCATCTCGGCAATGAAGGAAAGCTTCCGTCGCTCTAAAACAATTAAAGTGTATTCAAAAAGATGTGAAAGAAGACGCGCTTTCCAGTCTTACCTTGAGCGAATCCTTGGTGTACGAGCACTAGGAGAAGCAGGATCCCCGGCATGGCGCACATCATCACCAAGCTGCAACCCCCGTGTCCTATTCCACTTCTCTGTCCACTTTTCCCCATTACAAGCAACGCGTAAAACACATAAACACACACAACTCCTCGGTCCACGGTGGGGGAAATAAGAACCCCGTCCACCTCAGGGTCTGCTGATGAATCAAACGAGTCCAAAACCAAAAGGTCTAGCCTATAGTCCCGATGTCGAAGTCCGTCTCAAAAGGCGCAGGTTAAGCTGTGAGAAGAGAGAGGTGGTTGAAATAGCCACGGGGTCCCTCACTCGTGTCAGCGGCACTGCTGCCTTGCCACTAAAGCTCTGCTTTTCTCTCCGTGCGCTCTCTCCTTCTCCACTCTCTCCGTTTACGCAGAGACAGAAATGCCACCGCCCTCTGGCTACCATACGAGACTGTCTCCCTCTCTCCTTCACTCTGCTTTCCTCTTCCCCCTCTTTTCAATAACACAAAAAACAGAATACAAATGAATCTAACTCTTAATAACATGTTTATATTTTTGTCGTAAGATACATTAAGGAAGTAGATTCTCTCTCACTGCTTACACTATAATAACCTCATTACATTTTCTTTTAGAGACTTTTCCAGATATTTTATTGTTATAACTTTTTTTTTGGATTGTTGTTTTAACTCCTGGTTGTATGACTTGGTTATGTTTGTGACATATACAATAAACTAGGCATATTTTTTTATGCATTGCATCTGTCTACTGTTTGCGCGTGTACGGACGTGTGCGCGCGCATAATTGCTACCGGTGTGGAACAAACCAAGGAGCCACGTTTCTCCGAGAGCTCACCGACTGCCCCCTGACGGCCACGTGCGTTGGACCTGCAAAAGGATGTACTGTGAGAGGTAAATCTCCACAGCAGTGTATCGGCTTCAATAAATACACTTCCATACAAAATAAATGAAGTAAGCTTAGATAACTGTAAAGGAATATATTACAATATGATGACACTTTATTTTCTTTGTCTTGGTGATTGTGTGCAGTAACATATAAGACCATCAAATGAAGGTTGTGCACCCAGCTATTGTACATTTACTACTTCACCACAGTCTACATTTTCTTACAGTGGTTTAGTGGGAAATGGTAATAACATACATGGACACAGAAGTTTGTTCAAATGTATCAAGAGTTAATGTCTGGAAAGCAATTTGTTTAAAGCACATATGTAATATGTGTTTTATGTATATGTTTTACAAAGATATGTCCTTCACTGCCACCACAACCGAATAGTGTCTACTCCACTCAATAATGATGTATCATGATCCTGCAGTAGTAGACATCCTTTTTTTAACATGGTGACCACAGATTTGGTTTATTGCTATTTCCACATTTCTACATATTTATGTCAGCACATTCATGGGGCAATACATCTAACTGTCATAAGAGTTTTAATTATCTACTACCACTACTTATAACCAGTGTCAGCTTGACATGTCTGGCTATCTTATAAGAAAAAAAGATAAAAAATGAAATGACTGATGGATAAACTCAAAACAAGCTCAATTCATATTTGTATGGGTATGAACGCCTGTGCGCGCACGCGCACGCGCACACACACACACACACACACACACACACACACACACACACACACTTTCAGCTAACATAACTCCTCCCAATAGTGTCGCTGTACAGTCATTTGAGCTGCACAGGCTGGATCATGCATTGTAAATGGCTATAGTAAAATATGTGCTTGGTGCCATTTGTCACCACAGCCGCCCCACAGCTCAGTGACTACCACTGGAAGTAGCTGCTACCCACAGGGACCTGTAAAAGCCTTTTTATTCTGCCACTTTATTGGGAATGGGAAAGCAATAAGTTACACAAGGAACATATGGCACACTTGGATATGGATCAGCACTTACACTAGCAACAGTGGCAGTGGGGTTTTCACAGTTCCATATGGTAGTACAACACATATATACTTTGTATATACTGCCAATGACTTGTATTCAATATTTAAGGAGTGCATTACATAACAGTTCAGACAGGCACATTATTCTAAAAAAGAGAAAATAGAAATAACTAATTTTTTCTTACACTGCTTAAGGTTCCTACAAGTTCAAACCAAATGCACAAAACATAAATACATCTGTGACATTTGCATCCTCATCCTGAAGAGTTTTCATTAGAACCATATTCTACCAGATCTCTTTCAAGATATAGTCAAATATGATTTTAACAGGCCAAGGCTTTTTGTGGGTCGGGGCCACAGCCCATTCTCCATTACTGCATCCAACCTCATATTCTGTTACTTTAAATGTTGAATGTGAATCTGGTCCCTCCTCCTCACTTTTCATAGTTCCGATTGTTATTTCCAAAAACTGTGAATGGGAGATGTGCATGCAAAATAACTCCTCTACTTACTGTACGCTGAAATGTAGAAGTGTTTATGTGTGTGTGTGTGTGTATGTGTGTGTGTGTGTGTGTGTGTGTGTGTGTGTGTGTGTGTGTTTTACCCTCTCTGCCCCAAAGCCCACCAGCTCTACTTTTAACTAGACTCTCTGAGGACTTTGTCACACTGTCTCCATCTCCCTTTGTTTATCATCATTACAGAGATAGATATACAGCATCTAGAAAGTTGAACATGTTTTCCCGTTGGTTTCCTGTGCCTCTAACCCATAGCATCAAAGACGGAGCGATAATTAGAGGGAGCCTGAAGACACCGTTAGAGCATATCACCACCTTGATAATGCAAAGAAGAGGGTTAAAGATTTAATGATATACAGCTTTAAAACAAAAGTTGTTCTGTTTCAATCAATAGTCTACTGTTTTGCATTGTATTATGTTGATGCACAACCTTACTAATAATGCCATGCAGTTATTTTCAGTATAGAAATTTGTTTTGATAGTGCTTAAAGGAATAGTTGCACATTTTGGAAAACACGCTTCATTGCTTTCTTTCAACAGTAACATTAGGTTTCCAGGCAACCAGAGACTACAGGACAGTACCCGTAAAAGCACAACTTGTTGTTCTTACATTTCTGTACATATTAAACACATGAGATACAACGTGCTAAGCCAGACTTAGTTACTTTGGACAGACTCAGGCTAGCTGTTCCCCAATTTCCAGTCTTTATGCTAAGCTAAGCTAGCCAGCTGCTGGCTGTAGCTCCATATTTAGCATACAGACATGAGAGCAGTATCCATCTTCTCATCTTTCTCTCATCCAGAAAGTGACTAAGCATATTTCCCAAAATGTCAGACCACTCCTTTAACTCCTTTTAAAAATTTAAAGGTGCAGTATATTGATACAGGTACTTATTTGCTTCAAAATGGTTGCAGAATAATTTCCATTAGATGTGGCAACATACAGTAAGTCATTGCTGAGACCAGAATAGTTCAAGGGGTAAGAATGCTTGTCAGGTCAGTGAACAGCATCTGAAACTCACTCCCCCACACCTTTTCGACATCGGAATTGAGGGGACTCTATTTAACAAATATTGTAACTTTTTGAGGCCGACAATTCGACAAGCACACCCACTTGGCTTCAAAGCGGTTGCCCAGGTGTGCAGAGATGGCAGTCTAAGCAGGATTAGAATTTCTCTCTCATGCTCTCTCTTTAATATTGTCCCTTTTTTGTGCAACACCCTGAATGCATCTGAGAAAAAAACTGCATGAAAGTGATTGCCATTATCTAGTGGTAGACTAATATGGGTTTTTCAATGGCAAATGCAGATACCCATATTTAGAGAGCACAGCGACCGATGGCCAATATATAATGCAGACATCATGTTGTTGTTTTTTGCATCTGATAAAATACACAATTTAATAATAATAACTAATGTGTGACAACATTTCTAAACCTAAATGAACATTTATTTAACAGTGTTATTGTCTGCATTGTCTCTGTTTAGTCAGTGTTTAGTTGCAGCCTATAACTCGCAGCATAGTTTTGAAAAAAGACAATAGTTTTTTCGGGCCCTGTAAGCTAGTTTAGATGATGCTACCGTGACGCTGACGTCTGGCCGTAGAATGGTGAAATGACACAAGGGGGAGCGCTAACATTCTACAGCAGTCACACTGACAAGGCTGCCTGCAGAAGTGTCTGCGACATTTTTTGTTAATCGGCTCACTGTCAAGTGTGGAAAGTGGATGAAGCATTTTAGAAGTTGAGAACTTTACACAACTTTGCAATTGTTAGTTAGCTTACAAGATGAAACACTGTAAATCAGAGTGATCATCCCACCACACACAACACACAAATGAGCATCATCAATTAATTTTTGATAATCTTTTTCATTTGATTATGCTTTATAAGAAGTCCAATGCTCTGTATCTTCAAAGCAGCTGGCAGAGGGTATAAAATGAGCAGCCAGCAACCAGCATGTTGCTTCTGAATATTTTAGTTTGAGTCATAACATTAACTCTGGACTTTCATCATTCAGCCAGTTTAATTTTGCTTGGGTAGAGCATGGTGATCACTTGTTTTCTGTCATAAGAGCAACAAAAAATGTTTCTACAGGCAGACTATAACAAGACTATAAACAAAATCATTAACATTGCACTTTTGACCTTCAAACAGAATTAAGCCAAGCCTCAGATTGTTAATCAATTTTTTCAAACATGCTGAGGTTGCAGTTATGCTAATATTTAAAACCTGTATGTCCATGAAACAAACCAGAAGTTACACTTTCATGTGTGGTGACTGGTGAGGGTGTTTTTGTCAGAAGAAGAGCCAATCACTTGCAGCCTCCCACTCACTAACTGAACATATTAAAAGAGACACTCAATTCCTTGGAAAGTTAGACTTGCGACAAGCTTACATTACCAGTCTTCCTTCTCCTAACATTAGTTTTTGTCACTTTTCGACTCTTCTATCCTTCTACCTGTAGGTATAACTAACATCCTGTCATTTGTGCCATCTCCTGCGCTATCTCTATTGTGTGTTATGACAGAGAGAGGGCCCCCACGGGGGTGACTAGGTTTAATCTCTTTAAGCAGTTACATAATGGCCCCCAGTTCACGTTTTAATCAGCGAATAGGTGGCTGTGCCCAGGGACGAATAATCACATCTATAACTTTCTAATCTAATATCCAGCTACATTCAAGTGGATTAGAGAGGAGCGGCAAGGGAGAGGAGGGGCACAGGTGGTACACATAGATGGGAGCGAGGACTTTTTGTAGGAGGATTTATTTGTTATTTTGAGATGGAGAAAATGAGACTTCATCATGTGAATCATGTTTCTGTCTGGAGTTTGCACGGGTGTGTGTGTGTGTGTGTGTGTGTGTGTGTGTGTGTGTGTGTGCGTATGTGTGTGTGTTGTCAATGCTCATCACCAAACAACCCGCCAAATGACTCAAATCAAAAGTGATCTGAAAGGATTGATGTTATGGACAGTGTGTTTTGCCGTAGGTGGTTAGGGGATACACACACACACACACACACACACACACACACACACACACACACACTCCCCTAACCACCTATTGCAAAACACACTGTCCATAACATCAATCCTTTCAGATCACTTTTGATTTGAGTCATTTGGCGGGTTGTTTGGTGATGTGCATTGACAATCTCATTCCCTAGATGGCTCTGTGTGACCTGCACTGTGTGCCGCACACTGGGTGCAACTGTGGGAACAAAAGTGAATCAAGAAATGTATCCAGACAGATGGACAGACAGACAGACAGACAGACAGACAAGGAGAGAATGTATGAGTCATCAAATTGAATTGTTTCGTGAGACACACGCACACACCATACACAAACACACACGCACATCGGAGAATTTAGCAGGAAATACTAAATGCTGTGGCTACAATAATCTAATTGAAAATCCATGTGACCTCATAGGCTGCAAAGAGTGTATTACACATTTATCATAAAAATAATGTGGTTTGTAGTTTTATTTGTTTACATAACTACAATCTGTGTAATGGTCGTAAGACAGAAACATTGCAGCACAAGGCATGAAGAAAATCAATGCAATGTTCATTTCTTGATTGTAAGTCTGACTCCGTTCAATTTTATGTTGCTGTGACGTAGTCCGATAACATCTGATTTTTTTGTGATAATTAAACATAAAGGCTAATAAAACTCCTGGAGCTTAAAGAGAGCTCGCCATAGGGTCAAACCACTTTGAAGGCAGACTTTGTGTATAAAATAAGGAGAATATTGGATAGGAAAAATGTTTGTATTATCATTTATATATATATATATATATATATATATATATATATATAAAGTAAATCAACAAAGCAAGGACATATATGAGAAACAAAGTGGGCATGAAGACAAACAGTATAGTGGAGGAAAAAGACACTAACAGCAGAGCAACAAAGTCAGCTTTATGAAAGGGATCTAAGTCTTGTTATTCAATATCAAGTCAGTGATGTGGGAATTCATACCAAACAGATCAAGTGACTCTCTGTGGTAATGTCAAGCATATTTACGTATGCTCAAACACTAAATGCATTCACTGAATGAATACTTGTGAGACAGTGTGGCACACGTTTTCTCGTCTGATGTCTTCATTGACAAATCCCTTTGAGTTCTGCACAGGGATGCACATGCATGCACGCGATCATGAGGGGAAGGCAATTCACATTCCTGACGCTGGTTTTTACGCTACTCAGCTGATTGACAGTTAGTGGCATTAACGTGCAATAGTCTCGCATTCCCAGACCAGATCTCCACAGCGCTATGGAGTAAGGTCTGGCTACACCACACATACATTCTAAGATAGGATAAAAAAACTCTCTGGGTTGTTTGCATTTATTTTAACCAATTCCAATCATCATGGGCGGCACTAAGTTCCAGACGCAGCGACAATGGCTCTACAAAATAGTTTCGGGAAGGAACTTGTTTTGGTGGAACAATTGTACCCTGCAAAAAACGTCACATACAATATTAAATGAAGTTACTGTAACTATTCACACAGTAACCTGGGCTATTTAAATTACCTGGATACATGGTTGTAATTTTGCTTTTACCAGTGTCTCGTTGTGTGTACTTCATCCACAGCAATCCCGCCAATTAGTCCCAAAACATCCCAGTTAGACAGTAAATGCTGTAAACATAGTCTTTGTAAATCTTTACGATCTAGATTCTTGCTAGCTTGAAGTTTGTTGTTGTTTCCCTTATTGAAGGGATTTTGAGAACGGCAACACACAGAGTGAAAGGCTAAATTTATCCTGGAAATGTACTTCCGTTAGTCCAGACTAATGTGCAAAGAAACATAAAATGCTTCATTAAAGACTAGGAAAAAGAAGACGGCAAGCTAGAAAACATGGATGTCGACAATGCACAATTTAAAATATTAACAAATTATTAACACATTTGTAATTCCCCACACACAATGCATTTTGGCTGAAAACCAAATCAACCAACTTTCTTTCCAAGAAAACTCCACAGGGCATATTTAAATTATGCTGTAATGGCTGTCATGTGTAAGTGATAATACACCTAACCATTTACTAATTAAGCATAAAATGGGCAGAAGCAGGTAAACATCATGGTTGCCAATAAGCATCTTTTAAAAGTTACAAAAAGACAAAGCAATAGCCACCCTTCCTTGATTACAGCTCTGTAATGACACTGGAGACTTTCTAGACAGTACTTTTGTGTGTTGGTTTATCTTTAAAAAAGTGCAGATACATGTGTAAATGCATGAAGATATTTTTTGAGTGAGTGTCAAACGTTGATAAAAGAACAAAAAATGTTGAAATAGGTGACAAAAATGTGAAACAATTTCAGAAAAAACTAAAAAAAATTCAAACAAAAAAGACGGAAAAAAGCGACAAAAATGTCTGAAATCTTGCCTTCAGCAACAACATTCTAATAACCGGCTCTGTTTACAATGGACAATTATAAGTCAAGAACAAAGTCACTGAGAGACACGAGAAGTGGTGCAGAAAGCAACAATTTCCCAGCAGGTCTGGGGCTACAAGCTGGCATGTCTGTGAATAAGCTCATGTCATGCCTGTTGCCTCACATGCTGCATAGAAGGTTGTTTTTGTTGAAAGCTATTATAATCCAGTACCTGGCCTGTAGACCCAGTCACAATTTGATGTTGGGGGAATTTCTCACTTGAACTGAGTTAGTGAGTCCCTAGACATGAAAAATCACCGAGGTGCTCGTCCGCCATAGTGCCACGAATTACGTAATGGTCAAATCAAATATGGCCGCCATCGGATGATGATGAAAATCCAACTTCTTTGTTTCTGAATGTATATACACATGTAATACCTCCATTTAGACTTATTATGGTATGTGGAATTCATTTCTGATATTGTTATGACCATATTGGGTGATTTTTTTACCTTAAAAGGTCATGGTCAAGGTTATTTTCCTATTCTGAAGACCTTGGCCATAACTTGGCCATTATTAGGAATAAAAACCAGATGCAATAAGTCTAATTCTACTAAATCTGACATTTAATATTCATTGCTAATATTGTTTTTAACATTAAGGATCATCTTGTCATTGACATGTCAATGTCAACATAATTTTTCAATAACTCGATTAAGATTTTTTCTTTATAGTAACTTGTTATTGTATTTTTTTCCACAATGATTTGTTTTAATTATAACAAGACATGAAGAGAAGAAACGTAACAATTATAAACATCCCCTTTGAACTTTTATTTTAATTGGGTGTTAGTACAATGATATAAAATAAAACAATTGGGTGCAAATAAAACTATGTAGCAATAAAAGTGATACAAATTACATCATACCAAATGAACTAAAAGTGCACCATATAGTCTGATTTCTTTCAAAGTGTACTGTATGTGTGCATGCATGTTAGTGGGATGGGTTTTTATAGGATGATTTTTCCATTTTTCCATGGCAGAATACGGTGCATGAAACTCCAGCAGCATGACAGCCACATCGGCGATTGTCACACTTGCCTGCACACTTACATACTGTGAGCAGACTTGGTGGTAAGGGCTTCAGACATTTTGATGGCAGGAGTGTGCCAAAGTGCTCCTTCCATCCATGTTCCGTTGGCTCTAGTCTTGGCTGTTGCAAGCAAGTGGCATGCCGTATGAACCAGAAAAGCCCCTCGTTGGATGTGGCCTCTGATCCCAATACTTGTGGGAGGGAGAGCATCAATTCCAGCACTCCCACTGGTGTAGATTTCTACCCTGAAGTCATCAAATGTCTTAGCTGTTGTAGTTGTTTAGTCCCCACCTTGCTCATACAGTCATCTCCAGTCAGGATATGTGCTTTAATCACTGTCTTTGACAGTGATGTTCCAAGACGAGAGACTGCTTGATGGAGTGGAAGCATTCACCGCCTTGCACCAGTGCCATACTGCTGCCAGATCTCCTTCATCCCGAGTTCTTGGAAGTATGGGCTGTAGTGGAGATGCAATGCAAAGGTGTCTGTGTCATTGGCGACTATGACAACTCTCTTGCAATGCTTCACACAAACAGCCCACTCAACATGCACCAGCAACCTGGCATCAGCCTCCTCAATCCAGTTCAAGAGGTCTGGAATCTTTTCGCCACCAGCTGCCTTTGCTGGTAGCATCTCATCATCAATGACAACAGAGCTGACAATTGCACACCATATCCCGAGCTAACAGTTGGAGATTCCGCTTGTTCTCCTCAGACGCCCAGAACTTGTCAAGTTGCTGAGGGATGGGTGTGTGTCTGTTCATGCCAATGATGTCGATACCTGTTGTTGAGTCTGTACGGCATGCGCTCCCCTTCTTTCAGGGACATCTCGATGTAGGAATCTAGTACAAGATGGATGAACTCCAGCTCTTGGCAGAGGGATGATGTTGAGCTGATGATGGCATTGATGACAGCACCTAAAATAGGGAATTGTGCTAGAGGCATCTGTCACATCTTCGACATGAAGTCTACCACAACATGAGTGGCATAAGAAGACTCAGGACTCCACTGGGTGAGATCAAGTCGAGGCTCAATCTCACTGACAAGTTTTGACTTGTTGCATGAGTTGGTAGGTCACCATCAAACAGGGGAGATGCTGAAAGCACATCATGAGAAAGTACCGGATACTCACGCCCCGCTCCTAGCAATGTCCATACTCCTATGTGCCTCGGCCATGTCTTTGGATGAGACTAACTTCTGCTCCTCATCTTCTGTCTCACACACCTTAGATTCTTCAATTCTTTTCTTCTCAATAGATGTCAGTTTGCGAGAATGAGTGTATGACTTGTAGCATTTGTTGGTATTATGGTAAACAAACAACAAATGCTATTATCATTATCCTCATCATCATCCCCCATCAGAGTTTTGATACGATTTGTAACCACATCATTACGGATTTTAGTAGCTTGTTTGATTCTCTCACGTCCTGTCTTTTCACTTGTTACAGGCAATTTATGATCTTCTTGACAGATGATGCATAACCTTTGATTAAGATTGTCCTGATCTGCCATTGAAGTAACCAAATTCAAGTTCTTTGGGCCAGGTATTTTAGAATGTTCCATGTTGATCAATATGTGTGATGCTCAATAGTGAGATGAAAACTTTAGGAACCTTGGAAATCTTTTGATACTCCTGGTAAAATACAAGAAAAGTTAAACCTTGTCCTCTTATTTTCTGTGAACTCTGTCTAGTGTTGTACAAATACACAGTATAAGAGCATACTGTAAATTTGAGTTAGTTCACATGTGCATGTCTTTTGAGATTCTTCAGCATAGGAAAACGACCTTGCCCATGACCTTTCAAGGTAAAATCACCCATTATGGTCATATCAATGGCAGAAATGAATTCAACATACTATAATTAGTCAAAATAGAGGTATGACATGTGCATTAACATTCAGAAACAAAAAAGATAGATTTTCATCATAGCCGATGGCGGCCATATTTGATTTGACCATTGCACAATTCTTGGCACTATGGTGGATGAGCACCTCTGTGATTTTTCATGTCTAGGGACCCACTAACTCAGTTCAAGCCAGAAATTCCCCCAACACCAAATTGCGAACAGGTCTACAGGCCAGGTCCAGGATTATTATTTACAGGCTGCGTTTTTGTTATCAACGATACAAGTTCCAAAAATGTTTTACTGTTCTTAGCACAAGCAATCCAGGAATGAATGAAATTCAGAAGAGAGCGGAGGATTCAAGGCATATCATAGAAAAACTAAAGCAGAAGATAATACACAGTGTTAATTTAAACAGTAAACGTTGGTTCCTCTGACCAAAAGAATAAATACATTTAAATCCAAAATTAGAATGCTATTTGTTCTGGAAGTCTTTGAAACTTCATAAGAAGACACAGCAGAGTCATGGCCAGAAAACATTCTGTCACACCACAGCCATTTGACAGATCCAGCTCTGTCATGCAAGAAGAAGCTAGATACCCACCATCTGCCTCCACTGCCTACCAGAGTATACCACACTACCATGTATCAGTGGATGGTCCCACTTAATTGCAGCATCCACACTTTGAAGAATTTTATTACTGAACTACAAAGCTCAGACACAGTCAATCAAGGCTCAGATGAAACACCTGTTTGTTACTACTATTTCATTTCTTTGTGTGAATCTGTCCACAAACTTTTGTTTTGCCTCATTACTCACAATGTGGTGCTTTTTTATCAATATGCTGCATCCAAATCCATTGTTTATTTCTTTAATTATTGTGTTAAAGATGTTGACACTGTAGCAGTGTTGTGACTTCAATTAAAGGTGAATAGAAATTGCTGTGTCACAGCCCAGATGCAGACACTTAGACCCAGCGACCCCAAGAGTACAAGGTATAAATTAAAGAGAACAAATTATCAAAACAAATTTGTGTTTAAAAAAAAATTAATTAATTTCATACAGTTTGATTTGGTTGCTGGTATTAAATAAATGTAATTCAATAATAATTTGTTCATTCTTTTTTTCATTCACTGTCACCGTAACACTGAAACCCACCAAAATAACACAAGGTCCAACATTCGTCTGGGCACTAAATATAATCAGCCAGTTGCCCGATCGGGCCAATGCTAAAAAAAGTTTGGTAACACTTTACTTGAAGGTCTCTACATAAGAGTGACAAGACACTGTCATGAACACATGAACCCTAACCCTAACTTGTCATGACAAAAACCGAATGACACTTACTAAAAGAAGCGTTATGTCATAAACATTTATGACTTGTTTATAATGTTTATGACACGTTCATGACAGTGTCATGTCACTCTTATGTAGATACCTTCAAGTAAAGTGTAACCAAAAGTCTTTTTAAAAATCAAATCATTTTAAAATAATTCCAAACATTGCTTCACGAGCGGCGTTACTATGTTTGCTCTACTCTCCCAGACTTCGCTGTGCTCTGCCCGTGTCTGTCTGTGTGAGGAGTAGAATGTGAGTAGAGACAGACCCAGGGCGGCTAGTTTACTTCATGGATTAAATGGTGGTCAATATAAACAACATACGAGTTGAAACACAAAAGAACATTCTTTGAGAGCCTTTGAGATAACCATACAACTGGGTTGAGAATGATGATTGGTGTTTGAGAGTATAGCTCAGTGCGTAGTGTATGTGGTCTGTGTGCGTAGAGAGAGAGGGAGAGAGACGGTGGCTGCAGTGACAGCAAACAGGTGCTGGAGCTCAGATCAGAGAAGAAACCCTGCAGTCTAGGGCTCATGACCTTACCCAGACTTGTGCGCTTGCAACTCTTACTGATCTTCCGATAGTGCCTAAACAAAACAAAATGTATCACTTTGCGCAGTTTCGTCCAGTTCAGAAAGAGTGCCAATGTGCTGTTCATTAAGGAACCAGTAAGCAGAATCAAAATTTAAATTTCTTAATGATTCTTATGGAAATGAACTTTTGGATCCGGTTCTCGATGCCCAACCCTATTCGACAGGTTACTAGTGGAGACAAAATGGCATTTTGAGAGAGATGTCACACCATCACTTTCTTTAGATCTCTCCTGCCATATTTCCCCAAAGAAAAACTGTTGTACCTTTACAAATGACACTTCAATGTATGTGTGTGTGCCGATACCCATCATGCTGTTGCTAATCCACAGTAAATTTTAAACAGACTTCAAGAGCTGTACAGAACCATGAAACTTAGACCTTACTTTCAAAAATAAGGTATTTGTAGGATTTGTGAAAACAATAGACCACTGAAGGCCCTGACACATGCAGGGGCCCATTTCAGGAAGGAGGTTTAACAAACTTTGAGTCTAACCCTGAACTCTGAGTTGATTTACCCTGAGACGGGAAACTGAGTTTTCGGTTCCAGAACAGCTGATTTGAGTTGGTTCAATCAACTCGATGTAGGTTCACTCAGAGTTAAGCGCGTGTACCACCATAATAAAAAGGCAGCATGAATGGAACTATGATACTACGATTCACCATGGTAACAACCACAAACAAACTGGTTGGCGGAAATACTCATGCACACATACAGCGAATTTGAACATGTATTTCATTAAAAAAGCAACACAGCGAAAGAGAGAGAATTTGCGTGGGAGAAAATTGCTGCTAGAGTAAATGCGTAAGTTCCAATATAGTGTATTAATATCATGTTTAATCAAGTATAATATTACTGATGAAATGGTATTGAACCTATAATATATTTCATTTAGGTGCAATCCTGCGGGCGAAAAAGTACTAGGCCTACTAATCCCATTCTGATGCTGCAGCACCATCATTAACATAATTATAATTCATAATATTTTATTTCAAAGGGTTTACATCATTCACCTGCAATACTGTGGAACTCCTTTTTAATGGCTCTTACTGGTTTGTGTCCAGGGAACACGCTTCAGA
Organism: Sander lucioperca; assembly: GCF_008315115.2. NCBI lineage: Eukaryota > Metazoa > Chordata > Actinopteri > Perciformes > Percidae > Sander > Sander lucioperca. The sequence continues at coordinate 12,145,332 of NC_050174.1, forward strand.
GCGAGTCACACTGTTCTTACGGCGCTTTGCTATGCAGTGGCTTTACTAATATGCTCCGCATCAACAATGTTGTAAAGAAAACTGCTGTTTGCAAAAAACGTAATGCGACACAAATAATCTGCTGGGATGTAGAGTATGTCCACAATGGGTGACGTTAGTGATATGAGGACAGATTGGTTAGGCCTATGTATAGGCTACATAACTCATAGACTGGAAAGAAAAACGATACCGCTCAAATAGGTAGTTATCGGGAAATGAAAATGCATCTATAGTTAGGGCCTCAATATCATCTCCCGGCATAAGTTTAACTCCCTGCGAAGTAATACAGCTTTTTCATCAACGGGATCGTCGACAAAAGGACATGCCATGTTTTGAGAAAAAAAACGTATAGTCTGCCTAACATGGTAATAAAACAACACTTTTTTTATTCATGCAGACAACAAACTGCGCTAAAATGCGCCTGATACAGACTGACTGACTGAATGAATGAATGAGGAAATGAAAGAGGGCTGTGTCAGAGGGAGGAGACTGAGAGAAACTCAAGGTTTATTGAAGAAAACCTGCTCCCGACCAGGTTAGGTTCACAGGCTCAGTTACCATAGCAACTGACTCTGAGGTTAAGTTACCTCTCTTCATGAAACGGGCTGGAGTTACCCCTCTCTCTCAGGTTTGATTAACCTCCCTTTCTGAAACAGAAAACCCAGAGTTTCCCTCATCTCAGGGTTAACAAACTCAGAGTTTTCACTAAACCTGCTTTCTGAAACGGACCCCTGATGTGCTCCATGAGCCAGAAACAGACAACAGTTAATTCCCTTCCTCCTTCTAGGTGTTAATGTCCTGGCAATCAGCCCAAGTGCTTTTTGATTAACTCATTATTAATTCATGCACACTCCCGGAATCTCAAATCACAATTAATTACAACTGTGATTCCAGCAGTGACCAATATTGATGTAATTAAATAATTAAGAGTTTGCTGCTGCAGCATCCTCTTTTTGACTGCAAGGGACAGAGAAAATTATGTTTTTAAAATATAAATGAAAAAAGCCAATAGAGCTGACAATAAGAGGCGAGGGTATTTGTGTAGAAGTGCTTGGTCCATCCATGTGTGAGGAGAATGTTCTAGTAGAGATTAGTCTAAATAAAGAACATCAGATAATGTTCTTTTATGATCGATTGAGAAGACTTTTGTCTCCACAGAATGCATTACAACAGTCTGCCTGTGCTTTCTGCTTTGGACAAGTAGTGAAAACGGTTACATATGATGATCCGTTCTTTACATACAGTAATTATAGCATTTACGTACGAGTAGTGATTTTTACCTTCAAAAAAAGTAAATTCCTTCACTGGTTAAACATTCATTTTATCTATATGTTTCTGGCATCTGACCAGAGGTGAACTCTGAAGCAGCATACCTTTGCTCTTTTGCCCTATTCACATGGGAGTAGTATTATCAGGGGACAGCATATGATTTATGTGTGTGATATGCCACATTTGTGGGGGATTAGCGAAGTCGAATTTACTGACATTATCTCCCAAATGTGGTGTAAAGGCTCTGTCAAAACTTTTATTTATATTTGCCAACGCAGCCAATACGATCCCAAATCACACAGATGCTGATTCGCACGGGACTAATATTATCACATGACCTCTGTGTTTGGGAAAATATGGTAGGTAAGTTGCGGTGAATTATTATTTGACAAATTACAAACATGGCAGATTTGCACAGATTGGCACGGATGCAATTATTACAAATTGGTCCCCAGTAATACTAGTCCAGTGCAAATAGGACTTTAGTCAATGAGCTGATTTCTTCTGCTTCAGTTAGTAGCTGGCCAAAGAAGGGGAGTTAGTGGCTTAAGTCCTATTTGTACGGGACTAGCATTACCTGGGGACCTCTAGTAATTTGTAATACTTGCGGAGGTCTCTGTGATCGGGTGCGAATCTGCCATGTCAGCAACTTGTCAAGTAAAAATCCCAACCCAAATTACCTACCATATTTAGCCAAACATAGCGGTCATGTGATAATATTAGTCCTGTGCGAATCGCCATTTCTGTGATTAAAGGGTCTTCATTTTTTTTATTTTTTCGCAAGGTTTTGTGTTTTCTCTGCGCCCCTTTTCTGCCTCTTACCTGGTCGAAAATTATGGACGCTGCGTTGGAAATGATAAATGAACGTTTTGACAGCCTCCTGGGTGCAAATTCAGAAGGCTCATCTCGCTACACAGCGTGGAGACCCATTCGCAGAAAGAGCAGGCTCAAATGCATCGGAAGAGCTACATCTTGAAAGAGGATGAGGTGGATGGCATGACATCATGCGAGAAGGAACATTTTCCAGACCGACAGGAAAAAAATCTGGGTGGGGAAAGTGAAAGAGCAGCGCTTGTCCCTCCCTCATTACCACCACTGAGGTGCCCTTGAGCAAGGCCCTTAACTCCAACCGCTCCAGTGGAGCTGCTCAGTGGCCAGCAGATCAGACTGTGGTTGTACTGGGCAGGTTCCAGGTATGAATGTGTAACTGTGTGAATGCAACAGGTCGTCGTTGCAAATGAGAATTTGTTCTCAATCGACTTACCTGGATAAATAACAAAAATACTTGTCTCATGCGAATTGGCCTTAACTCTGTTTCTGTGTTTCTTTAAATTTACCTCAACAGTCAAGTTCCTTCAGAAAAATAGAGAGAAGATATTTTAAATCTTTTCATAACACTTTCTTTCTGGTTTGTTGTCCATGGCCATTTGTTTATTTAGCAGTCTAATAAACAGAAAATATTGATGTACTGTGCATGCCAGGCTTTCCCGTCTCCTTGCCCCAACAAAATTCATTTTAAATATTATTTCTGTGGTTTCCTTGATTTCAAAGTTGATATTGCTCTGACTATTTTGTATTTAATAACACTTCACCTTCATGAAAACTTTTTTAAAACCCAGGGTGAAATAGACACAATAAATAAATAAATGAATAATCTGCTGCTGTGCATCTGAAAACAAGGGAGCTCCTAAAAACCTGGCTTTTTTGAGATAAGAGTTGCTCGTGTGATGGCAGTCTGGTTGCCTGATGATTTCCATCCCCGTCCTACTATCTCCTCATCTATTCTCCTGAAGATGAAAGAAAACAGTTTGCAGTTATACTTACTGGGACCCTGCAACATTTGTGGCTACTGCCATGGCCTTCAAAGAGTGAATGTGTGTGTGTGTGTGTGTGTGTGTGTGTGTGTGTGGGCGTGCGTGCGTGCATGTGTGTTAGAGACAAAGTGAGGCAAGGAGACAGAGAGCTTCGACACACATACATGTGTACTTAAGAGTTACTGGGCCCGGTCTGTCTGTGTGTGTTAGGGTGTGCATGCTTGCTGACATTCTGAAGAGGTGTGAGGTCAAGGGTCATGTCAGTTAGACTCAGCTGTCACCCCCTGAGCTCTTTATAAAATCCCTCACAGCTCTTTCAGCTGCTGTCTGAACATTATCAATCTGGCACAGCCTGTAAACTGCAAAACTGTGGAGGTTTTCACAGACACAATGTCTTCTGTCATCTGCAACTTACATATTTGGAAATATTTGTCAAACACTTTAAAAATGTTACAGAATCCAAATAGCAAGGTCCAGTCAACTAAACTCTGCTGTGCCCCATGTTGGACAAAAGTATTGTATGTTGGCAGATTTGTTGTAATGGTAGTTATGAAACTATTATGGGGTTATGATTTTATCACTGATGTTTTACTGACAACAGGAGGTGGGCACTCTAACATGCCAATGCTCGTGCCCGCTTTGGAGCTAGGAAAGGATAGAGGCTGAAGCAGCCATGTCTTGGCAAAAATATCACTGGTTGGAACATGCTGAGCTTATAGATGCAGTGGTACGAGATGCAATATGTTTGAGAACGTCTTATGGATGGTTAAATATGTTTTTTCCACTGTCAAAATGTATCACCACTGGAATCCATCGTGAATTCAAGCTGACTTCCCTCTACGAAGACGCAAGTACACATTTTTTAAAGCCACCTTGTAAGTCTACAGGGTCTTTGAGTGTTGAATGTTTGACACAAAAGATTTTGAATGAAGATGAAAACCCACTTCATGTTTAGACCACCAATAATGTAAGAAAAAAAATGATATTATGAGAATGTGGATGGAGGGCTGTGCCAAATTGCATTCTTTGTGTGTGAGGTTGAAGTTGTGCTTTCCAATTATCATACAAATTTAATTAAATATGGACATAATATTGAAGGGTGGACACATTAGCAGATATGATTCCATTTGAAAAAAAAAGTTTTTTTAAGGATACCGCCATAGTTTTAGAGATATTGAGAGATAAGTATTCATACTATGTAAATATATGTGTTAATATGTAATATGTAATATTGTAATATGTAATGTATATGTTTTTTTGGATAGATGTTTTAGTTTTAAGACAAGCTTCTGGAAAAATAAATTAAAACAATAGTGATGGAGTAAATTACAATGTTGTCTGATAGGGAGAACGGTGTTGATACAGTATAGCTTGAACCTAGCCATTCAAGCCTTTATTAAGAATGTTGCATGTGGGTGCCCAGATAGCTCAGTTGCAGGCCATATATATACATATATAGAGGTTTACTTCTCGACACAGCGGGCCCAGGTTCGACTCCGACCTGCGGCCCTTTGCTGCATGTCATTCCCCCTCTCTCTCCCCTTTCATTTCTTCATCTGTCCTGTCAAAAAATAAAGGCCGAAAATGCCCAAAAAATAATCAAAAAAAAAAAGAAAAGAATGCTGCTTGTGAATTAAATGTTAACCTCAAAGTTTCACAAGGTGCTTTGACAGTTTACGCTGTGCTTTGTTGTACTGGGTGCACACAGACAAAAAATTTAATCAGAGGAAATGAAAAATACCAGAGGAATGATCCACTACTGTGCCAGTGCAACTGCAAAGGTGCATGTTTTGATTAAGTCTGCCAGAAAAAAAAACCTTTAAAAGGTGCTGTACAGAAAAAAAGACCTAAAACAAGAAAATGTAGTCAGTACTTTTAGAGAGACAAAAGAATAAATAGAAGACTACATGACAAGATTCTGCTCCTTTGATGTCAGTATGAGCACTTTCCCCTTGGATAGTTAAGCATGTTTTGCAGATTAGGGATTTAGAACGGAAGACTAAGCACGAGGGAGACAGAGAGAAAGGAAGAATTATAACATTATCAAAAGGTGCCTCTCAGGAGTGGTTGGACTGGACTGCAGTTGTTTCTCCTGTTGCTCTCATAAATTCCACAGGCCGCATGTATAAAGTAGAAGACTAATCCAAAATGGTTTAGCATCTGAAATCACAGCAAGGTTAATATAGTCACATGACCCGATGGGTAATGCAAAATCATTATTCCGATGTCATGATTTTGACGCTAGGGATGGGCATGATTAATCGACGATCGAAAATTGATCATTAAGAATTTCGTCGATCACGTTAATTTGTTATCGATTAAACTAATGCAGGTTGCGTTGCGTAGTGTGAGTCTTGAAGCAATGAAATTAATTTCACTGTGGCAGCAATTAAACACTTTACCACCCGGGGGCAATATTTGACACCATACTCAGTTACCTGTGAGTTTCCGTTTTGATTTCAAAAGTAATCATGAAGAGGTTACGGCAAAGTGTGGCCTGGGACCATTTTGATTTAAAAAACGACTTAGTTCACTGCAAACACTGCGATGCCGTGTATAAGTACAACACGGTCACGACTCAAATGATGTACCACTTAAAGTGCATCCGACTCTGGTTAATGTCGGTGGCGGTGCATCCTGCTCTCAGTCTCAACCTAGCATCAAGTCGGCGTTAGCACGGAGGAGCTGCGATCCACAACGAGCAGAGAAAATTACCCAAGGGATCTGCAAGTTCATTGAGATGGATATGCTGCCCTTATGTATTGTTGAGGGCAAAGGTTTTCGAGAACTGATACATTTATTGGAACCAGCATATCACATTCCATCACGACGTACCATCACCTGACTGGTAGAAACTCACTACGAACAACGGAAGCAGGTGCTGTTAAAAGAATTGAGCACAGCTGGGAGAGTTGCTCTAACTACAGACTGCTGAACCGCTTTAACAGCTGAGAGCTACATCACCATCACCTGCCACTACATCAGTGATGACTGGCAAATGAACTCAGCGGTCCTGCTCACAGAAAGCCTGCCAGGCCGGCATATAGCTGACCACCTCGCTGAGAAAATGAATGGAGCTGTAGAGCAGTGGGGACTTGAAGACCGAGTTATTGCATGTGCCAATATTGTTGCTGCCAACAGTCCCACCAGAGTGCTCTGGATTTCCATTGCCTGCTTTGCACACACCCTTCAGTTGACCATAAAAGACGGATTTGCACTGTATCTATATCGGGTAATAACAGCGGCTAGTAAACTCGTTAGCCACTTTAATCACAGCACTGCAGCAACCAAAGCGCTACAAAAGAAACAGGAGCAAGTGGGCCTTGCAACTCACCGGCTTATCCAGTCGTGTAAAATACGGTGGAACTCTGTGTTCGAAATGTTTGATTGGCTGGTGGAGCAGGCTGTTGTTGCTGTGCTGTCGGACCGAACCGTGACCAAGCTTCAAGATGCCAGGATCCTGGAGTTGAAGGATGAGTACTGGTAGCTGATGGAGGACACGCAACATGTGCTGTCAGCACTTAAATGTGCCACAACGGTCATGTCTGCAGAGAAAGACGTCTCCATCTCGAACACTTATCCCGTCACTTTCGGCCTCATCAATATCCACCTCATGCGCAGTGAAGGAGACGGGCCCAAACTCATCAAATTCAACACAGAAGTGCGTTCCTCCTAGCCTGATATCGTCATACTCAGATTCTAGTCAGAATGTGAGTCTGAAACCGCTCCATTGGGCTGTGATTATGGGGCGTGTTCCAACCGAACAGGGAAAGAAAATTCCTCTGCACTCATTGGATAGACCTACAACCTCCATAGCAGCCACTCTTTGCACAATGCACTTCCATCCTAACTCCCGACTTTTAGACTTTTTTGAAGCTAGATATATCATTTGTTTCGTCTAAATATGAATGTGGATAACGTTAGTGGTAGTGACATGCTTGCTACAGTTGCATTTCTAGAGATGAATTGGCGAAAACACGTTTTATTTCTCTGATTCACGGCTTTGTTCTAACACCGCTGGGTGCTCCCTCTCTTCAGTCTCTCTCTAGCTCGCTCCACCATATAATGTTACCATGCTTTCAGGCCGTTGCTGAGGCTCCGCTCCGGCTAAAACTCTGCCATTTCGTAAAGCTGTTTGTAACGTAGAAATAAAATGGATTACTGATAATTTCATTTCTATAGTTTAACGCTGACTTTACCAGCTGACTTCTTTATTGGCCGTTGGCTGCTGAAAATGGGTTGGCTGACACTACAATGCGCTAGCCCAAGGGGCAAAGAGACAAGTGCAAATCAAGCTGTATTGCAGTGATTGAGATGAGGTGCCATGCTTGTGTTTGTCTCTCTCACTCTCCGGCTGCTGCCTCAGTTGAAGGCAGTGTGTGGTCTGCAGAGAAACCTTTCTACTGCTCTGACCTGACCGGTGTTACAACATGCTGCTGGGTACAGGAGTCCAGGGGCAGGGAGTCACACACCGTGTGGGGGATTCCCAAATGGGGGATGTCACCTGCTCAAATAAGGACACTCTTCCCTCATCTTCTAAATGCTGGCCTGAATCATGGCTATACTCAATGCAAGACTTCTTGTCCCTGTCCTTAATGACCTAAACTCATCTCTCAATGTCGACTTGAATTCCAAGCCAACTGCATATGCATTGAAAATTTGTTTGTATGCTGCTTACTCCTCTCTAAAAAGTTACTCTTCTTCAGTTCACACTCACAGAACACACTTTTTTTTATCCTGGTCTGTTATAAGTCCACCTTTAATCCGGTTCACCTATTTTAATAATTGGATGCCTGAATCACTGCCAAAAGTCGTATTTTATTCTTGCTACTGCTGCAGTGGCTAGGAGGCTACCGGCGGTCTGTTTTTAGCACTGGAAGCTAACATCGGGTCCACTACATCCCACTACAACAATGCCTGCTGTGACCTGCGATGACAGCGAGCTGCTCAGAAAGGCAAATAAAGAGATCTCCGACCTTAAAGAAGACATCCGTCGGCTCTTGGACGACCTCCAGACGAAGGACTCCCTGCTGAGCAGTTTCTCAACCCGTCTCCCAGTCCTGACCAGCTTCGTAGTGGCCTCGCACACCAAAAAGCAGCGGAACTCAACCCTCCAAGACACCGTAGCATGGGACCCCTCCGGACCCTCCTGCTTAACCCCAAACCACGGATCTTAATTTACGGAGGTCACATCAACATTGTCTGTCGGCCCCACGGCCCCCTCACAGCCGGCGGCTAAGGGTGCTGGTGCCATGTGGGTGGAGAACCAACTCACCGGCCTTCTTCCCGCACCTTGGTCTCTTCGGCCAGGCACAGGATTTTAAAGGAGGCTGTGCTCCGACGCTCCGGCGGACTCACTCGCCCGCTCCTGGCAGGGACCTCGCCCAGCCCCGATGCCGCTGGCTCAACACACCCACCCGCATCTGTGCCCCTCCCCCCTCATTAGTGAGTCTTCTCATAGTCTCTCTCCTCGCCCCCTGTTCGCACCCACCCACCCCCGGGCCCTTGATCAAGCATTTGTGTTTTTTTTTATCATTACTTTATTAGCCTAATTGGGTGGGGAGAAAGCTATGCCATAATCAGAAATATTATCTATATAGGCTATATTTAGGCCAAAGTAACAAATGTGTCCAAAAAGTTACACAAGTTGGACTACAGTTACAAAATGCAACACGTGTCATGCGCAGAGTCTCCTCTCGCACATATCACACCGGGGCTGCTGGGCTGTATGGTGTAGCTTAAGTGCAACATGGAGCTTGAGGATGTAAAGAAAAAAAGAAAAACAGGAGAATTACCTTTGAGCAAGTTTGGAGGAAAGTTGGAGGTATGGAACCATTTTAAACAAGTCGTGGGCAGTGACAACATATGTGTCAGCTTTGTCGAGTGCATTAGGCTAACCGGCAATTTCCACTGGATGCGGAACGTCTCCGGAACGTCGACGGAGTCATTAGGTTTCCATTAAAGTCAATGTGTGTATTTCCACTGACTGCAGAACGTCTGCGTCCCTACTCCCAGTCCCAGTTCCGTCAGTCCACAGCCCTCCGGAGCAGATAGGCAGAGCTTCTATTTTTGACAGACGACGGAGAGCTCCGCAGCAATTCAGCACAATTCAGATTGTGCGGGACAGGAAGTCGAGCACAGAAACAAAATAAAACATCCGGTTACTTTTCAAAATAAAATACACCATGCTCACAGAGTTGTTTCACACAGAGTTGACACACCCAACACTCGCCGTGGCCAGTGTTGGGTGTAACGCAACTACTTTTTCGGGTAAAAAGTAGTGTAACGCGCTACTACTGAAAATTTGGTAACGAAACGTAGTTCCTTTTTTTCCCAGGGACAGATTTCACAGCGACAGCTGCCTTCTGAGCTGTGCGCTCACAAGCTCCACACGGGACGTGACAGAGGCTGGTAGCAGAGTAATCATGGCAAGCGAGAAGCAGCCAAAGCTAACTTTTGAGAGCGTTTTAAGCTTTGTGGCTTTTTGCTAGACGGCACTCTGAGCCAGGCAGACACAAAGCTGACAACCTCACAGATGGATGCGGTGGAGATGGCCTCATACATACACGCAGCAGACCGCTGTGGACTTGTGTCGGTTGCACGGACACACAAGGATTTCCAGAAAAGAGGCTGCATGTGTCTACGACAATGCACGGACCATCGTGGCTGCGCGACCGGTACAAGTCCATACAGACATTACATAGTATACACTAACACCGTGTAACGCCGATGACCTGCTGATGTGCATTCAACCCGCGCTGGACTCGTTCATAATGAATCAGCCATCACTCTGTGAGTAGAGAATCCAGCCTGTAGTGTAGTTCAGACACTTCACTGATAAACCAGAGATTGGCTTATATTTCAAAGATAGATTTTGTATAATTAACTTCAGTCTCTGCCAGAGACCCCTGCTTTTAAAAGTAACGTAAAAGTAACAAGTAAAGTAAAAAGTGACTTTCCATAGGGGGTAACTAAGTAAAGTAACGGATTACTTTTTGCAACGAGCAAACACTACTTTTTAAAAGTAACTTCCCCAACACTGGCCGTGGCAGAAAAGATGATAGTCAGCCTTCAACGTCCTCTTTTGTTACTTCTCCAAGTATGAGGGCGAAGCAAGCCCTCACAGAGAAACTCATCCTGAATTAATTCATCACTGACAACAAACTAGACTTCCTCTGCATCACTGAAACCTGGCACAAACCCCTGGACTACTTCTCACTCAACCAGATCACAACAACAGGATTCACCCACACAGACAAACCACGCACTGAGGGACGGAGAGGTGGCGTTGCCACTGTTCACAGAAAGGACATTAAAATAACCACCATCTCCATCCCAGCCGCCCTGTCTTTTGAACATCTCACCTTCAAACCTTCTGGTCCCAGTCCTCTTGTCACTTCCGTTATCTACCGCCCCCCCAAGCCAAACCCCACCTTTCTCTCAGATTTTTCACATTTCCTGACCCAGCTCTGTCCTATATCACCCTCTGTCCTCATCCTTGGAGATTTTAACTTCCACATCGACAACATCAACTGCAAATCTGCCACTGAATTTTTGAAACTGTTAAACTGCTTCAACTTCTCACAACATGTTAACTTCCCCACCCACACTCATGGTCATATCCTCGACCTGGTCTTCTCCACTGGTCTCACGGTAAATCATCTCTCCAGCGTCAACCTCCATATCTCAGACCATCTTGCAATCATCACAGACATCAACATCCCCATTCCTATCCTAAAAGACAAGCGAAAAATCTCATTCAGGAACCTCAAATCCATAAATTCATCTGCTCTCTCAGCTTCTCTCTCCAATTCAATATCTGCCTCCCCCCCTCAGTGTCTGATGATCCAACCCACCTTGTGCACTACTACAACAACACTCTGTCCTCCTGTCTCAACCTACTGGCTCCCATCATTACTAAAACTGTCTCCTTCACACACTCAGCCCCCTGGTACACTCCTGAACTTCACCAAATGAAGTCCCACAAACATCAGCTGGAAAGACTCTACAATAAAACCGGTTTAACAGTTCACCGCCATGCACCGACTACCCTCACCAATACAGAAACACCCTAAACACTCCCCGGTCCTACCACCACTCACAGCTCATATACTCTGGCTCCAACAACCCCAAGACTCTCTTCTCTACAATAAACAAACTTCTTAACCCCCTGAGAACATTTCTACAACCATCACAGTGGAGAAATGCAACTCTTTTCTCTCATTTTTTCAATCCAAAAGCAACACCATTTACAACAACTTGACCACCTCCCCTGCTCCTTCAACCACCACACCTGCCTCCACCCTCTCAGTCACTCTCTCATTTCTCTCTGCTGTCCCCTGTGGAGCTTTCACATTTCACCACAGGTATGAACAGCTCCACCTGCAGCCTTGATCCCAACCCATCAGCTTTCATTAAGACCTGTCTACCATCCATCGCCCCGCTCACTACAATCATCAATTCCTCTCTCAGTTCCAGATCAGTCCCCAAAACACTCAAGCTTGTATCAGTCACCCCCATCCTCAAGAAACCTGGTCTAAACCCGGACACCATGTCCAATTTCCGACCCATATCCAACCTCCACTTCCTATCAAAAATCCTGGAATGTGTTGTCGCTGCCCAAATTAAAACCCACCTCTCCTCCAATAACCATTTCTATCTGGATTCCGCTCACAACACAGCACTGAAACAGCCCTCCTCAAAGTTACCAATGAGCTCCTCCTCTCCTCTGACTCTGGCCACCTCACCATTCTTATCATGCTTGACCTCACTGCAGCCTTCGACACCATCAACCACTCCATCCTCCTATCCCGACTGGAAACCTACTGCAACATCAGTGGCACCGCACTCTCCTGGCTCCATTCCTATCTCAACAACAGACAACAGTTCATACACATCAACAACTGCACCTCCTCCATTGCTCCTCTGTCACAAGGCATCCTCCAAGTTTTGGTGCTTGGTCCTCTCCTTTTTATCCTTTACATCCTGCCACTCGGAAATATCATACGCAAACATGGTCTTCACTTCCACTGCTACGCCGATGATGTCCAGATCTACATCTCTACCAAATCCATCACCACAACTATATCCTCCACCCAGACCAACTGCCTCACCGATATTCAAACCTGGATGCAAACCAACTTCCTCCAACTCAACTACAATAAATCTGACTTGATGCTCATCGGCCCAAAATCCCTCACAAAGAACACCCATAACTTCGGTCTCACTGTCAACAACTCCACCCTGTCTCCATCCCCACACATCCGTAACCTGGGAGTCATCTTCGACAGCAACCTCACTTTTGAAAACCACATCAACCAAATAACCAGAACTGCCTTCTTTCACCTCAAAAACATTGCCCGTCTCCACCCATCACTCACCTTCTCTGCCGCCGAAACTTTGATTCACGCCTTCATCACTTCCAGAATTGACTACAGCATCCCCTATGGTTCACCTGCAAAAGCCTTAAATAAACTCCAATACATCCAAAACTCTGCTGCCCGTCTCCACACCCACAACCGTTCCTGTGATCACATCACTCCCGTCCTTCAGAACCTCCACTGGCTCCCTGTTTCCCAATGCATCCAGTTTAAAGTCCTCCTCCTCACCCACAAAGCCCTCCATAACCAGGCTCCTTCCTACCTCACAGACTTGCTGTACCGCCACATGTACACAATGTGATATATGTGCTGTTTTTTTAAGTAAAGTGTCTTTGAGTACCATGAAAAGAGCTATATAAATAAAAAAAAATGTATTAATGTTACTCACACAAAAGGCCGATGTGTCCCTCTCATGGGAATCAAAAAACAAGCTTTTCCACAGAAATGGAACGTGTTGCATACCCATTCTGGTAAGGCTGAAGATGTGACTACCTTCCTACACTTGAATTATTTCTCAAGTGGAAGACAATTCAATGTGACATCCACCAAGGAGACCTTGTTCTGTGTGCAAACATTCAACCAGCAGGAAAATGAGCGACCTGTGGCTTTCATCGCAGGGGCCTGTAATACTTCTCATGGGCAGGTCTGCAAAATGCAACTCAATGTGATGAAAGGATTGTGCAACAGTTACATAAGGTCTACTAGAGAAGTTCTTTCCTCTTCCATCTAAAAGCGATAAGTTATTCAATTTGGACATGACACATGGTGGAAACAATTTCACTCACTTGTTCACACACAAGTTTGAAAGCAGCTGTTACATATGAACTGTAAAAAGAAATAAGCCATTTTCTCTCTAAATATGAGATGCATCTGCTGCAATCCTGTCTTTCCATGTGCACTTATGATATTAAGTTTTGATACGCTATGGAATTAGCTTTATCTGTATATCAATATTCATTAAAGCCAACTTACCTGTCTACTGAGACAGTTACAGTGGAAATTGAAATATGTTTTTAGCATGGAAAATTTGTATGGCAGTGCAGCCAAAAAAAAAGATCTATTGAAATATGACATATATTACTTCAATTTACTTGATATTAAGTAAGGAATTAAGTGCTTACTTATGTACATACATTCTAACATAATGAGGGAAAGTTATAGTAGTATGTTCAGGTATGTGCAATATCATTAATTTGCACATTGGGATCTTTATTGTGTTTCTTTGCGGTTTCAAACTTATTAAAGTGAAGACCACGATGTGTCGTGACTTTATGTCATCTGTTAGATGAGCTTTAGCTCGCTGTTAAATTGCGTTGCCACAGAACAAGAATAGTATAATGACTTTGCTTCTATAAATACAGGAAATGTTCCAGATTGGCCTAACATCAACAATAAAAGCAGTGGGGCATTAAATGCAGTCACACTTATCTCTAGTGTTGATTCCTTTACTGCTGCATTTTGAAGCAGCTGTGGAGCACGGTGTGGTTGCTGTGTCCACAGATTGCAGTGTTCAGTCTGCAGAAGGAGAGAAGCTACTAGGGGTGTTGAAATTAATCATTGCATCGATGCATCGCGATGCGAACATGGATTATTCTGCATCGATGCAGTGACAGACAATAATCAATTATTGCCTACTGATGTTGCTTGTTGATTTTCAGTTTGCTGCTTTTTTTGTTTTTGTCTTTTGTCTGTTGTCTTCTGTGTTCAGACTCCACTACATTTAAGAGCAGATGCAATTAAAATGGGAGTTCATATATATGTGACTGCTTGAATTTGTTGATGAAAACCATGTGTAGCAATATATAATAAATGTGAGGAGGTGGCACATCATGATGCATCGTGATACATCGGGATATCGACTCGTAGACAGGATAATCGTAATCGAATTTAATCGTGAGGCCAGTTTAAATTCACAGCCCTAAAAGCCACTAGTTGGATACTAGTCTTAATTTGCCAGACCCTCCTCCAAAGCGCGCTGGAGGAGAGTCTGGCTAGTCCACACAGCATTCGGGGATGGGAGGAAAACATGATCTGGTTTATGGCCATTTCTTTAAACCAATCACAATCGCCTTGGGCAGTGCTAAGCACCGGAGAAAAGCTGCGGTGCCGCTGCAAAATAGGCTGGGAAGGAACTTGTTTTGGTGGAACGTGTACGTTTAAAAGTTGTTTTAGTCGTGCATCAGAAAACTCAGATTGGACAGATAGTCTAACTAGCTGTCTGGATTTACCTTGCAGAGATCTGAGAAAAGGGTAACCATAGTCCTCATAAATCAACCGGAGTTTAAAATTACAACACAAAGGAAGCCCAAGGTAACGGATATCCGGCCTAAATGAGTAAAATCTGCCGGATTTTCCGGCTGCAACGGAGCAATCCCGGAAGTGGAACATCAAGGATATAGACTAGTTGCATACTAACAACCCCACACTTTCTAGAGGACTTGTTGGCATTAAACACACATCCAATACTGAATCTCACAAACAGGGAAATGTGATTCAAATGACCAGACTGTTAGCCAAATAGCATGCCAGGTGTGTTTCCAAAGATATTAGAGGGGCTGTTCAGTTTTATTGCAGAATTGATTTACCTTAAACGTGAAAAATAAAATATTGAAATGGAAAAACAGTATTGCAGAGTCATATCAATTAGTTCAACACAATCTATCCCACAAAATCAGATCTACACACAACTAAAATCACACTAATTATGGCCCCAAAGAAAGAAAGAGTAAAGAGCACTGGCTTTCAGCTATTGTGGTGGCTTGTATTGCCAAGTGGTGTAAATACTGAATGAGGAACAGATTATCCACAGAAGGAAGTCAAAATTAGGCTGGGAGATAAATGAAGATGTTAATGTACTGTAATTCACTAACTTTTATATATATAGATATATACAGAAAAGAGGAGGCGGGAAACAGGAGAACATATTGTAAATGTATGTAAAAGAAGACAACAAATACAAGAGGGAAGGAGGAAGTGAAGGAAAGGGAATAAAGTGCTGGAATGAAAGAAAAGAATGTAAGAGAAAGAAAGGAAGAAAGAAAAGAAAGTGAAGAAAACAGTGACCAGAGTAAGTAACACACCCAGGACAAACTGGTGCCAGAAATCTTCCTCTTTCTCTCCTCCATTAAAAAAGACCCAGGGCGAAACCATGGCACTCCTCCCCATTTCGGTCCCTTTAATATGGGTCTTAAAAGTAATTTACAGCAACATATGTGGCAAGGCATCAAAAGTGCATTTGGCAGATAAAGATGCCATCGCTGACAGAAATGTGGTGCCTGGAGCAAGGCTAAAGCTCTGTGTTCTCTCTCTCTCTCTCTCTCTCTCTCTCTCTCAATCACACGCACAGATCCTCTCCTCACAGACACTCTTTCCCTCTGTCGTCTCTCTTTCCTCCTCTTCTCTCCACGACCTTTTCCACTGTTTTCTCTCCCGTCTTTTTTCTATCTTCCCACTTCTAACTCCTTCTCTCTCTCTCCCTCACCACGCTCTTCTCCTCCTATCCGTCCTTACATCCGCCTACACATCTCCATCTCCACTTCCCCCTCGCAAACTACCACTCCACTCCCTCCTTCCTCCGTCATCCTGATTTCATGGCCATTTAAAACCATTCATCATGAGTGCCTGCACAATGTTTTCCAGAATATGTATGCTTTATTCATGCAACGTTGCATCACAAGCCAGGATCTTATTTCCTGTTTTTGTGGCGTGAAGCAGCCCTCTGGACAGGACGTCAGTGTCTCATCGAGGATTAGCTCTCATTTAACACCTTCTTTCACACTATGTGGCGACCAGAGAGTCCCAGAATTTAAGACTCTAAAATGACTCGACAGGGGATCAAATCCCAAACCTCTTACAGCCAGTCCACTGATCTGTGGCCTGCCACTAAAATTTGAGCATCAGCCATTATAGGTCCACATCAACCTTTCCTTCTTGTCCTCGACCAGCTTGCCTAACACACTCTCTGTCATCAATCTCCTCCTCTCCTCTGCCCTCTTCCCTCCATCTCTCTCTGTAACTCTCTCACCCTCCTTCACTACACAGTTTTTACAGTATTGCCTTTCGGCTTCTTAACCGTAAATATTTCCCCCCATCGCTCCACCTTCCCTTTCTCTCCCTTTCTTCCAGACAGTGTGATGTGGGTAATGTGCTGTTGAGTTAATGGGTTCATTTCTAAACATCTTTGTCCATCGTTTTTTCATGTCTGAGAGGAGAAGAAAGGAGGAGTCTTTAACTTTATCGTGGTGAGCTATGATGACGATTACAGATTGTGACTTTCAGACGTTACCTCAAAGTGAACAATCCACCTCTAAGTCAATTAAATAAGAACAATATTCAATCCAATTAAAATGGAAAGAATCTCTCGTCCATCTCGTCGATTTTTCTCAACAACCGTTCATCCGATCGACTTCACACTTGGCGGGTGAATTGTGGACCGAAGGAAGTTCAGTGTCGAGTGCGAACTCTTGAGATTAACGGGACATATTTATTAGTAAGGCGTTTTATACACACTATATTTTGTGTTTAGAGGGGATCACTATTAACTTGTTACACCACCTAACAACATGCCAGGTACAGATGAAGAAAGAGAGACCGCTACATTGTAGAAAACAAACAATGCAAGCATCAGCAATGTAAATTTCGTAACTAGCCTGCTCCCAAATAGTTAGCTTTTAGCAAATGAAGGGTATTCTATAGCATTGCTATAGAAGCTAAATATTTAATGAATAGTTTGACATTGTGCAAATACTCATATTCACTTTCATGCTGAGAGTTAAGAGGAGATGGATACCACTCATATATACATATATCTGTATAAAGTAGCTAGCAGCTTGTTAGCTAAGCTTATTATAAAGATTGGAAACAGGTAGAAAGAGCTAGCCTGACTCTGTTCAAAGGTAACAAAATCTGCCAAACAGAACCGCTAAAGCTCACAATCAACATTTTTATAAGTTATGTTGCTTTTGTAACCTGTTAATTAGTGATTTTTAGAGGCTCTGGTAGGTGGATTCTGTTACCTTCAAACACAGCCAGGCTAGCCGTTTCCCCCTATTTCCAGTCTTTATGGTAAACTAAGCTAACCGGCTGCTGGCTCATCGTACTCTACAACTTTAGGTCACATTCATATCATACTATTTAGCATTAATAATAAAGCAAAATTATACCCACAGCATTTCAATCTCTCTCCACACATTTTTCCTCCACTGTGCGATAGTTGTCATAGAGTCCATCCACAAACCCCCCACACCCCCATCTCCAAGCCCAAACATGCTGCTGTTGCTCAGTGTGTTTGAAAGGCACCCCGCTGGTAGAGAGGGGATTTAGAGAAAGGAAAACAGATCGATTAAAAAATAATTAACAGAAGAAGCCAGTACAAGTCTCTGATAGTTTACAACAACCACTGAAAAACAAAAAGGCAAATGAAAACAAAAACGTTATTTACACAAAATGTCAGTGAACGTCAAGAGTTTTGCAGCAGAGTTTCCTTCAAAATTAGAGGAAAATGGGACGCCCAAATAGGAAGATGAAATATTCTGCTGGAAGATTCTTAACCTGGAAGATAAGTGAGAGAAAAGGATGAAGGTGGTGTAGGGGGATAAAAGGAAAAAGCAAGACAGGCGGCTTTTTGTTGGTGTCAACATCACTTGGAAAAGTGATAGAAATCAACCCTGCCTCACCTACTTATCTCTGCAGTCTGAGATGCTGTTTCTACTTTTGACAGCACTGAAAGTGTCTCTGCTCCTCAATGCCTGTTTGTTTGTGTGTTAGATTTATTAACATGCACATTTGTGAGCCCATGACATCCCCGGAAGTATGCGTGTTTGTGTGTGTGCAAACAGATAAGGCTTTGAGGATCTGAGATATTTCAGAAATCTAACGCGGGCTTGATGCCCTTGCTATGTGATCAAAAAATACGGGGCTTCTTTCATTACCTTTGACAGAGGAACACATTTGGATGTTTGCCTGCCTCCCTTTCTCTCTCACTCTCACTCTGCCTGAAGGGAGAGGAGAGTGTTGGTTATCAGAGAAACGCTGTGCATCAGAGAACCCATTTAACAAGGTGGAAAAGCAGTGCCCCATTGGAATTCGGGAATCATCAAGCTGGGGTACAACACTGCTGATTCACACTAAATGAAGGTGATCAACACTTTCCTGACCCCTGGACAATTCAAGACAATGATCTCAAACCACTTCACCTCAGTGTGCAATTGTTTTCACTGAATACTGTGCTCTCTTGATTTTGTTTATCTATTTGTATTTTTCTCTGTATCATTGCCAATGACGGAAAACTCAGTGATTTTCAAGGCTTCAATAATGGTTTGAATAAATAGAGAGTCTGACCTTCAACCAGAGCACCTTGCATCCACTGGGCTGAAGTGTGCTGAATCCCTGCCAGCTTCATAGACGCTTCCTGATTGACCCTATGATTTGGCCTCCCTGTGAAAGGGGGAAGCAAAAAAAAACTAATACTTTGTAGATGATTTTATTTATTATTTTATTTATTAAGTATTTATGATAATCAATGTTCTCAATTTACGTTAGTAACAGTGGGTGGAAACTATACTGTATGTAAGTATTTATGACACAAGCTTTAAACATAAGCTTGTTGCACTGTATCGTGTGGCGGAGCTTTATACTGTTAATTTCTACTATCATATTGAGGCTCTTATCTCTAAAGAGAAACAAGCTAATCATTATGCCTATTCATTATATCTTACATAAAAAATAGTATTTTACATTTGGAAAATAACAACTTGTGTGTGATGTTGGCCATGTATCGTTTTATGATTTATAAAAAGAAATACATTCATTACGGATTATTCACAACCACAAGAAAAACAAGCCTTCCTACCTACCAAGAAAACATGAAAACGTTTGTGCAAAAAGCTGCTTCAATGTATGTCACCTACAGTAAAAGCAACTGTGACTTTGTTATCACATGAAGGCGTCATATTTTATTCTGTTTTTAGTGTTCATAACACATGAAATAATCTGATCAATTAGAGACAATGTGCAGTGTAACTCACGCAGACGCTCGTCAATTAAAGAGCGGCATACATGCTGTAACGACCCCATGCAAATGCCAATAGCAAATCTAGGTAATTGGCACACTTTCTATAGAATCTGTAATAAAAGGTGTTTATAAAGGCTGAAAAAGATCTTGAACCATGAAGGTGGCTGTGAAGTTTGCAGTTTATAAATCATGCCGCACTTCAAGCCCCAGCTGTAGCTTCTATTCTACTCTGATTAATATATTTATTATAAACCAAATACTTTTTAAATGTACCTGCAGAGAGAGAGAGAGAGAGAGAGAGAGAGAGAGCAGGGGAAACAAAAAGAAAGAAGTGAAGGAGAATGAGGTGGAGTAAGATAAAATGTAGGGGACTGGAGAGAAGGGGAAGAAAAAAACTAAAAGGAGACTGATGAAGGTGAAATTAATTAAGTCTTTTGTCAGCGAGGTGGTAGAAAGGTGGGGTTCGCTGCCAAAGTCAGCTACAATGGCTATAATGGTTACTTTGAGATGGATTGCACAACAAGAAGGGCAGCAAATTAAGTACCACAAGTAAAATTCATCAAGGGTCATTATATTAACCTGCATACAGAATACATGTATCTTTTAAAAAATGCATTTTTTTTTAGAATAGTGCAAAGTGAAGAGTGAAAGAAAAGGGCAGCATGAGGCAACACTGAGGCCAAGAACTGAATTCACATAAGGATGTCGAAGGTACATCTCAAGCAGTGATTTATGCTTCTGCGTTAAATCTACGCCGTGGCTATGTACGTTGGTGCGTGTAGATATGGACCCTATGCCAGACTCTACACTGTAGCCTGACGTGCACTTCTCGAAAAATGTATCTACACGGTGACGCACATATATGGAGGTTTACTCCTTGACGCAGCGGCCGCGGGTTCAACTCCGACCTGCGGCCCTTTGCTGCATGTCATTCCCCCCCTCTCTCTCCTTTTATGTCTTCATCTGTCCTGTGGAATTAAAGGCCTAAAATACCCCAAAAATAATCTTAAAAAAAAAATTATTATTAATCTTACACAAATTATGATGCAATTAATCAACCAATAACCACTCTCCTGTCTGCACAGATCCTTCTGATCTATATGCTTGCCTTTTGACCACTGCCAGCCTGGCTAAGTCTGTCTTATTGTACCACCAAAACACACTGTATTTAAAAAAAAAAACATAAGGGCATGCACTGGTGTTGGCGTGTTGCTCCAGGTTCAGTAGAGAAGATAAAATACAAACTGGGAGTCCAGCTCGAAGGTTAATGATATACAGATAAACTGTAATTTGTTTCCATCTCTGTCTAGAAAGTGAAATTAGAACAACACAGTATACTCTAGAAGGTACTCCTTTCTGGTAGGGGGGCTTGCATATATTTGTTAGGCAAACACAATGCATTGCTGGATGATGTTGACCTGCCCACTGGCTTTCTCTCTAACATGTACAATAACACAGTGCAAAGGAACAAGAACTGGTCGGGAGTTACTAACTTGTTTTTGGGGGGTGCTTGGAAACTTTATTTTCATACAATGCTCAGATATCAAGTAGTTTTCAGGCATATGGCCATCTTGAGAGTGAACACCTACGTCAGCAGCTCCCACACAGGAAGCATAAACCAGCCAAAGGTGAGTGCTTGGTGCGATGAGAGGTACTCCTCCCACAATTCTTGTAGGACTTATTGTGCTCACCTTCACTGATAAAGAGGGTGAGATATGGAGGAGAGGCTGTGGGTTTGTACCTGGGTATCATCTTGGGTTGTCTGAAGTGGAAGATGAGACTTTTTCCCAAGGGAACTCTATTCATCACCTTCCCTGGAGAAATGTCTGTCAGTGTCTCAATTTCTCCAGTTTTATTTTTTTATTTTTACCTCCACTCTTCTCCCCAAATCCTTCTCTTCTTCTCTGCTTAGCTGTCTAGAATTTACATGTACTCTAGGCAACATCATGAGTCATATAACTGTCATGTCTGAATAGTTTTATTTCATTAAGGTCAAAATTGGAGTGAGCAGAACCAGATTACCAGTCTTTCAAATGATATAAAAGATGTACTATGTATATTTAGCTGACATTTCCCATATCCAAAAACAGCTTTTTCAAAATAATGCCATTAGCCTGCTCAGACACAGTCAGGGGCTGTGTAGCAGTAGTTGCCCCTAACCCTCACTGTGAGCACACACTTTGCATATCAACATAGCCACTTCCACAGCACAGATGTCCTACCTGTGTATAAGGCTATCTTTTCGGACCGACTGGCAATCATAAAATCGTGATTTGATCGACACCTTGCAAATGTTGACCTTTATGGATACAGGTGGTGGGGAACGACTATAACAGACCTAATTGGTGTCATAGGTAGCACTGTACAAGGTGTACACACTTTATAATGCATAGACAAAGATATCATTGATAACCCAGGTTCAACAGATATAGGATAGAAATATGTATGTAGAGGATTGAGGGGTATACGAAGTATCAGTTTCACAGCTTTCCAAGTCCAGGTGTATGGGGCATCTTGTTGTTATTTAGTTGTTAAGTGGCTTGTGAGCAAAGACACTTCATCTAGGAAGGGGCTGTTGAAATAGGGGGCAGTGCTGGGCGCGATAGAACAGAAACACTTTAAAAAGTCTTCACTTTTTCTAGTTTTTCTGATTCTGTGTCACATTTCTCTCTTGGCATCATTTGCTACATTTTGATACTTTCCTCTTTCTCCTCAACTCACTGGTTTTCTCCCTCCATTCGTCTCCTCTCTGCATCACTCTGTTCTTTCTTCCTGTTCCACCTCTTTTTCTACCTCCATTTCTCTCTCTGTCTCACCACAAAGTCTCTGATCCTGCATGACAGAAGCCACTTTAAAGATGTCTTCTGTTTTATGTAGGGAAGCACACATACACACACAAAAAGACACTTAGACTAATGAATGTGGATAATTCTTGCTCACACAAGCACACACACACAAGCAACCCTTAAAAGTATGTCTATTTCTTTCTTTTGTTTTGACTCTTTCACTCTATCCTTTGCTTAATCTCTACTGCTTCTGCACACATGAAGGACAACACAAAAATACACACATGGATAAACGTACACACACACACACACACACACACACACACACACTTGCTCCCTGCTCCAGAGGCCCCAGAGCAAACGCTGTTATCAGCACTCCACAGGAACAGACCAGTGACTCAGCCTGTCTGACTGTGTGTGTGTGTGTGTGTGCGTGTGTGTGTGTGTGTCTCAACAGCCTAAAGACTCACATTTTCAGTCAGATGTCTCCAGCTCTCTCTGCTCTCAGAGCTGGAAGGACACACTCACACACCTGCTCTACACTGCCTGTGCGCTGAAATCACAGCACAGACATTCGTCACAATTAGGAACTTTGTATCTGTAAAAATCTCTGGTTCACCTGAAGGTGCGTTCAGACTGAATGCAAAGCCAATTTGTGATATATTTATACAAAGTGGACTAATATTGGGTTTTTAGGGTTGCGTCGTTTAACTGAACCATGGCCAACAACATGTGCAGTGTTTGTGGAGAGTGGGCCTTTGTAATGTGTGCTGTTCTGAACAGGACTAAAAAAATGACCAGGAACTGCTGTTGTTTCTGTTATTGTCTTCCACACCCTCTTCCTTCTCTTATTGTCTGTACTTTCATGGTGAGTTTAATAATAAATGCATAAATGCTTCACTCAAATTGATACATTTCTAAATTATGCTGACACATCGTTGACTGAGTTTACAATGAGCCTGCATGAACTCATGTCGTACCATTGACTCTATATGGAAAGTCAGGTGGACGAAGCTTCCCTTGCTCCCAAATCTTCATTGTGAGAACCACTCCCTGAGTGACAGCTCCTTCTCTTGAGTGGGCATCATTACCACTATCTGGGATTTCACTACAAGGCCCAGGAACTGCAGCCAGTTAAGGCACAGTCTTAGGTGATCAAGATAGGAGAAAAAAAACATGAACACAATGCTGGTCCTCTGAGCATGTATCAAGAGCCAGATGTCCTGATTCCCTTCTGAGGGCAGGACACTCTGTGGTCCTGGTCTAAGTGCAAATATACATAAACTCCTGGCTTGTTGTTCATGCTTTTTCTCAGTCTTTTGAAGCAACATATGAGGACTTGCTCTTCCCAAATTGGAGTTTGGAAATAGGCATCCTTACTATAGGTATATCATGACAAACCACACTGTTTTTTGTCTTTAAAAGCTGTGTTGCCTTTATGCACAGCAACGTTGCAGATAGTGTGTCTTAAGCCCCTGCACATACTGAAAGTGTAATTGGGCAGAGATATGTGAACTACCTTTTAGTGCACACATTGCCTAGACAAACAAACTAGTATCTTACAGTTTTTTTCATTTCCTAAACGACAGTGGGCACAACTGGAGACACGTGCAACACTCTAACCCCAGTCTGCACAGCAGCAGTTCATGTGGACCAAACTCTAGTTTGTCTTTCATTGCTTAAACACAGTTTTCAAAACTCTACACACTTATCCCATGGCTTTAACCACAACCTGCACAACACTGAATTTACAGCACTTTGTTCAAATGCTAACACACTGCTGTCAAAACTGAATGGATTTCAGTCTGGTGCCTATCAAACACTGCTGATTGCAATTTCAGCTGAAAGCCTAAGCAGGTGTCTTGTTTGACTTGTTAGTGAACACATACTGTATATATAGGGAAAGCTCAGAAAGATTATTATATTATATATATTCTTTTTTTAAATAAAGAAACACCAAATAAGAATGAAACAGTTATACACTGTACCGTTCAAGAGAAACAGTGAACAGGTAAAAGAGCAAATATACCAATATGTCCAGATAAGATGTCTGAGGTTACACACACAGCTATAAAAAACGTGAAAAACACTACCTTTACTACAGTAAAACATAAAATGTGGAAGCAATGGAAACACCACATTCATTTGTATTTATAGATGATGCAGGTGCATGGCAAGCGAATACATCCAATGTCATGATGAAAACTTGTGCCTGATGCTGGAGAGAGGCAGGATTAGTCTTAAATTACTATTGTGTACCTTTAGTTTACTAAATAGTAATAGTATAGTAACTTTTTCCAGTAATTACATAAATTACTAAAAACAAAATAAAAATATATATATGGAAGCAAACGATTTTCACGATTTTCATTCCTCTTGTTTACCTAAAAAAAAACTACGTTATAAAATAAAGTAAATTAATGTCAAAGAATTTCACTCTTTTCTTTAAAGAAAATATTGATTTGTGTGAAGTCACTAAAAATTATTGAAACTGTAAAGATGAAAAGTTTCTAATTTCTGTATTGGTGTTGATGGTAGTGTTTTTAGTCTCAGTGTGTTCTGAGTGACAGTGTGTAATCTAGATGAGGATTGTTCAAAGTGTTTGGCTGCACTGAGCCTGTTTTGAGACGTGTGTTAAGAGTTGTGTTGTTAGGAATGAGTTGTGCAGGTGATGTTAACTGTTTAGTTTAGTTATATTGTTGGTAATATTTGACTGGTAATGTTAAGAGTTTTGCAAGTGGCTTCAGTTGTGACCACTGTCGTTTAGCAATCGAAAAAATGGTAAAAGCCAACCCTTCCTGAAAATAATTTTAAGTATATAAGGAAATGTGCACTTTTTATGTGTTAGTTATTCACATCCTATTGTTTTTTTATATTGGGAACAACTAGCCACTGAACTGAGGATGGCCTCATAATAATCACCCTGTGGTGTTAAGCAATGTTTTTGGGTGGCACAACAGCATGGCTGCATGTGTCAGCACACTGTTGGAAGGCAGAACAAAGTGAGAAAAAATAAACAAACCAACAAACAATGATGACTCAAGAGTGGGAGGATGATAAAAAAAAAGACAATTTAGTAACATTCAGAAAATAGAGGAGCCGACTGTAATATTACACTTCCCTTAAAGCATAGTTTGCATTATGCATTATATTTGTCATTTATATATAAACTTAGCACAAAAAGTAAGGAAATTTGTGTTTGGTAGATTATTTCTCTGTGGTAACAATGCTTTTTGGCAATAAATCTTATACCGTTGGAAAGCCTTTACTTCCCTTTCAGATGGTGCCTCATTTGTAAGGAACATGCATTTGTGGGATGAGCAGCAGCGTTGAGTATGTGGGTTGCGCCCATGAAAGATTTGCCAAATCTTCTCTGCCAGTGCCAAACAGCTTATTCTGCCATTGACTCGTTTGGTGTTTGGTGGATTGGATGATTCTGCCTACGGCAGTTGGATCATAGGGTCAAAGTGTGGAGAAGACGTGGAGAACGCTATGCTGATTGCTGCACCGATAGAGAAGAACACCTTTTGGTGGAGGCAGTGTGATGGTGTGGGGCAGCATCTCCCTCACTGGAAAAATGAGGCTTGTCATCATTGGAGGCAATCTCACTGCAGAGAGATATAGAGGTGAGATTCTGCAACCAGTGGCAATCCCATATCTCCACAGTCTGGGACCAAACTCTATCCTCCAAGATGACAACACTCGCCCCACAGGGCGGGGTTTATCAGAGACTACCTCCAGAATGTGGGAGTGGAGAGGATGGAATGGCCTGCCAGCAGTCCTGACCTCAACCCCATTGAACACTTGTGGGATCAGCTAGGGCGTGCTGTTTGTGCCAGAGTGACCAACACAACCACATTGGCTGACTTGCGACAAATGCTGGTTGAAGAATGGGATGCCATCCCACAGCAGTGTGTGACCAGGCTGGTGACCAGCATGAGGAGGAGGTGCCAGGCTGTTGTGGCTGTGTATGGTTCTTCCACACGCCACTGAGGCTCCTGTTTGTGAAATGAATAAATTGTTAAATTGCCAATATGTCTTGTTTCTTCAAACTTCAACCATCCAATCCACCAAACGAGTCAATGGTAGAATAAGCTGTTTGGCATTGGCAGAGAAGATTTGGCAAATTTTTCATGGGCGCAACCCACATACTCAGCGCTGCTGCTCATCCCACAGATGCATGTTCCTTACAAATGGGGCACCATTTGAAAGGGAACTAAACAGGCTTTCCAAAGGTATAAGATGTATTTGTCATGCACCGGGGAATTTGAGGACCCAAAAGCAGAGATCAGGCAGGAGAAGTTTGAGCATTGGATTTATTAATAACAAAAAGGCAGAGTTCCAACAAACAAAGGGATCCAAAAAGCAGTAGGCAACACAAGGTGTCCAAAGGAAGCAGGCAAAAAAGGAATAGAAGACTGCAGGGAAGATTACAAACACAGGCACGCTGACTGAAACACACTGACAGGACACAAACAGAGAGGGCGAAAACACAAAACATTCTGACACAAGACAAAAGGAACACAGAGGCTAAATACAAGAGGTAATGAGCAAATAAGGGACAGGTGATACAACAGGTGAAACACATTAGGAGAGGCAGAGTAATCAAAAAAAGGCAGGAAAACACAGGAAGTAAAACTAGACAAAACAAGAACCAAAATACCAGATACAAATTAGAACAGAAAACAAAGCAAAAAACCGAAACCATAACAGTATTGCCAAAAAGCATTGTTACCACAGAGAAATAATCTACCAAACACAAATTTCCTTACTTTTTGAGCCATATATATATATATATATATACACACAGTATTGTTGGTGTTACTCAGCATTACTCAATGCAGTCCTATCATTTGATGACTTTGTAAAAAACTTGAACATAAACAAAGTACTTCAACGATGATTACTGTACAGTATAAACTATTTAATTTAGAACTTAATTTATCTCATATATAAAAAACTCAATGTGTACCCATGAACTCCTGCATAAAGCCCATTGTGTTAGAGGTTAAAGGACCACCTGCAGATAAGATATGACTAAACACATGAACACAGTAGATAGTGGTTACTGGGAAACAACGGCAGGTCTGTTCCTGCTTAGAAACCCATTTGTCATTGACACATTCCATTCAAACACACACACACACACACACACACACACAAGAGTGTGTGTGCGTGTGTGTGTGCCATTTTAGCCGTTTTAAGAAACTAGAAACACAATGTACCAACACTTCCTTATGTATATATTCCACACATCAACTGTTAATGTAATCAAATGTCTAATGGTAATCTAACAAACTATGCTTGTTTACAGACAAACTCTTGCATGCGTGTATACACACACACACACACACACACACACACACACACACACACACACACACACACACATACGCTTACAGTATACAAAGAAGCACTGGCGGAAAGGTTGAAGAGAATCACTCAAGGTCAGAACAGTACTGACCAGCCATTGTTTTCCCAGTCTCACCATGAAGTATTTCTTTATGCAATGAGTGTTGCAGGAGTTTTGACCTTTTTAGACCATTTCTCCTCTTCATACACCCTGGAAGTAGGCGAAGTTGGGCCAGATATCCCTACTCGGCTCCCCAAGGCTGTGTACTGAGCCCCCTGCTCAGGTGGAGAGGGTTAAACAGCTCTTGGGGTTCATATCACTCAGGACCCAGGACCATCAGTCTGATGCCAAGCAAGGAGGGGGAGACACTGTGGTGTTGAGTGACAGACGGAGGGTTGCATTAAACAGCTACAGAGTTTTCGTTGCTATGGGCGAAGGATTCCAACCCCTTCAGTCCTGATCACCTTGTCGGGGTTGTATTCGCTATAACGACCGCCTCGCTCTACATTACCTCTTACATATCCGTGTTTACCTAAATTACAGATAATATTACAGAGTACTAGCTTAATGTGATATTTTTAAAGTGTGGTACAGTAACAGTAAAGTTATTTATTTACACATAATTTTTACTTCCCAACCAAAACTGCATATTGTAGCCTAAAACCTGTAAAGTCAGTTAAATATAGCCAGAAGTAAGTAACAAACAGAATATCGTGGACCAGAGTGCTGAAAGACTTGTTCTTCTTATAGTGTGTACCTCATATAACAAGCCATTACTTTTTATTACTCTGTTTTGTCCATGGTAATTTGATTTGGGAGGCTGAATGGGTGATATAGTCAGGTCTGTTCTGGTGTGTGTTAGCCTAGGGGGACTGAGGGGAGAGCATGTCAGCGGGAGAGGAGCAACAAGAGAGAGGGGAAGAGTGAGCAGCAGGGAGGGCAAAAATCAAATAGAAGGCTTGTGTAAGTGATGTAAAATAGAATGCAAGCATGCAGCAAAAACAGACTGTAAAAAACAGACTGTAGAGTAAATGCAAAGAAAGAGAAAAAGCTGATGGGTGTTGATGGGAAACAGACTGCTGACCTCCCTCCGTGACTTCTGACCTCCTCTGTCACTCTGACAGGAAGTGTGCCCCTCTCCTGACAGGAAATAGACTTATAACCTCTGGATTTATGGGAGTCAGTAGTATCTTTGTCTAATTACAATGTCTGGATTTATAGGAGGCTGTGTTAATTTCCCAAGAGAGAGAAAAGACCCTCAGGATATCGTTGACATTTTAGTTTTGATGGGTATATTGAATGACTTTGTTGTAATTGTGACAGTTATTAGCTACTACAGTAAAGAATAGATGCCATTCATTGCTCATACATTACAAACAACTTTTGAGATAATAAAATCTTTAAAGACTTGATGTTTTGTTAGAAATGTGTATAAACCACAATTACTACTATGAACAGGAGGCTGAAGCTAGTTTATGTAAAAACTGTTATATTTGTTAGCAAGGAGCTTGGCCTTCTCCTTTCCTTTAACTGAGCTGGCTAAGAGAGCAGAAAGTGTAATACAGCAAAGCGATCTTTTATTTTATTCTTTGTTTATCTTCCTGAGTAACAACTATTGACTAACTCCACTTTGTAATTGCTGTCCAGAACTTTTCTAGCCGAAACAAGTAAACATTTTGTTTCCATTTTACAAATGTTTGTCAGGTTTTTTTTGTTGATTAGAGTGGCTCTGAGAAATGTTTGGACAGTGTTTACTGGGAACTTTGTTATTTTACAAAGAAAACTGTCTGGCAGCAGGGCAAGACGGAGTCACAGAATAAAGGAGGAGAGGGACGGATAAAAAGAGAGCGATGACACATAGACATGCACTCAGTCAGTCAGCTCAGCAATAAACAGTAAAGTGGACCGCCTCATGGAGACAACACAAAGATGTTCAATTAGATTTCAGCAGCATTTGCCTCAGACCCAATACAGAGGCGAAGGACCCTTGCTGATTGCAATCAGTCAGAGTGGCAGGAAAATTAGATTACTATTATGCATAAAAACTCGAATGAAATCTGTTTCCTTCCTTTCCTTTTCATTATTTTATCATCCTATTGGCTATCAAAGGGTAAATATAGGTATATAAAATATTACACCCAATTCAGTAAGATGGTAATGATATTTTGTGACTTTCTTGACTCCCGGAGAATGGAGCAGTTGTTTACGAAGACAAGATTCGATTACTATGGAAAAGTGTATATTGTTCTTCTGAAGAAGACTATGTGACTTTATTATTTCCTGAATACAGTTATACTGTTACTGAGCTTGTCTGAAAGGCAAAGATCCCTCAATCATTTAAAGAGGCCTGTGAAAACGCTTTTAAGGCTGTGGAGTAAAAATAAATATGACACTTCTTACGAGATGTTCACAACACCTATTTTTCAAGAAGACCGAATCATGCTTGTTGCTATGGATACCAGTCAGAGCGGCAATTACTATAATGTCAGTTAATGACATATTCAAGTTACTTCCACTTGATGCAGATGGGTTCTCTGGCATTTTGTTTCATTCACTATAGGGTGAAGATGAACAGGAAACTACTGGCTCTCACTCCTACTTTATAAGCCGTTTATCTTCGTGATCCTGAAGAAGGACTCCAGCACACCTCTGTCCAAGTAAACATGTAGAAACACACATATAGCCCCATGAGAGCTGTCGTCGGCAGGAGTATCCAGCGATAACATGGTGAAAACTGCCCACGCTGACATTCATTGCAGCAGACTGATTCAGTTTTTGTTGGCATTGAAGGGCAAACTGGGCAAAGGCACTACCAGTACCACTATCAGCTGGCAGCCTAAGTTCTGGCCATATTCTCCCCGCTGCAGCTGCAGCCTCCCTCGTCCTCTCTCTGATCTGAATATGGATGTGGCTGAATATCGGAGTCAGTCACAACACCGTAATATGTACAGTGTAAAAAAAATATTTTCCATAACAACCTGATGTTGGTGATAGTAGCTAGTTTGCAATACAAGAGAAGAGAACAGGAGAGTTTGGCATTGCGCCCACAGCTGCCAGCACTGACGGAGCTTGTAGTTTGTGTAGTGACGTGACTGGAGGACGGAAGTAGAGGTGATTTTGCAGATACTGCCGGCTTAGGCCAGAGACAAGGAGAACATTGGTATGAACAGCAGGCTTTTTTTTCACACCATATCCCTCATTTAGATAGATAGAGATGAGGTTTAAAATTACTGAAATTCCCCTTTAAGGTTAAAGCTGTGGTTGAGTTTTGGGGCAGTATTTGTTTACAGCCTTAAATGTCCTATGACAGGCTGCTTTTTGGATGCTTTTATATAGGCCTCAGTGGTCCCCTAATACTGTATCTGAAGTCTCTTTCCCAAAATTCAGCCTTGGTGCAGAATTACAGCCACTAGAGCCAGTCCCACAATGAGCTTTACTTAGTATGTGTCATTTCTGTGTCTGTAGCTTTAAATGCTATTGAAGAGGAGAGGGGGGGGTCAAGGTGGAGGGTGGGGGTGTGGCCTTGACTAACTGCCATCAAAGCCCGTCTACGGAAAGCCGTTCCACTCCCTATTAAGCCCCATTGTACCTACTTTGGTTGCAGTTCCACCAGAGTTCCACTGGGGGTGATCATGGTCCAGTACAAAATGAATGGGACCCTATGGAGCTAGACGGCTAAATTTGTCTCTTTCGCCTGATTGTCGATGAGAAATCTCAGATTTGATTGTAGTTTTTGCAAGTTCAACATGGATTATAGGTCGAAAGTTGAATGAACGAGTACTTATGCCCTTTCGATTTGTTACAGGTTGAGTCGTTGTTGCCCATAACACGCTAGCATTCTGCTAATGAATGCTGATTGGTCAGTGAAGGACTGATTACGATCGGAGATCCCGCTTGACGGCATCCGAAGCAGAACCAGAATGCCAGAGTGAATATTTCGGCGTGGTCTTTAAAACATTAGCAAACCTCTTTCTAGCACGTGTATTAACAGGGAGAGTCTAACCTGTCAGCTGTGTTGTCGATGCCTCGAGAGAAAAAAGGAAGCGACTCAGAGCTTGCCGTAAAGCAGAATCTCTGGCCGTATATGTGTATGACGTCATTGACATTTTAAAAGGCTTTTTAGAACAAAAAAGCCACTTTAAAAAAATCTAACACCCAGCAGTGTGTATTTTCTTAGCCTCCCCTTTCAAATGCAACATTCAAATTACTAGACAAAAAATTATATCCTGAGAAAAGTGGATTTTGAGGGGTATAGCTCCATAGAGTCCCATTCATTCTGCACTGGCCTGTGAGCCCCCTATATGGAACTCTGGTGGAACTGCAACCAGTTCAGACGCCGGAAGTAACGAGAGAGTGGAACTTCTTCCCTTATTAGAAATTCTTTGCTGCCATGCTTCGCTTTTTTTCAAGCCATGATGTCTCTCTCTTTCTCATGGGCGGGCCAAATTCTCTGGGCGGGTAAAGCAGAGAAAGGGGAGGTAACCTTCCTCCTTATGACCTCATAAGGAGCAGATTCCAGATTGGCCCATCTGAGCTTTCATTTTCTCAAAGACAGAGCAGGATACCCAGGGCTCGGTTTACACCTATCACCATTTCTAGCCACTGGGGGACCATAGGCAGGCTGGGGGAACTCATATTAATGTTAAAAAAACCCTCATACAGTGAAACCTTTCATGCCAGAGAAGGAGAGTACCTGCTTGCCTGGCATATGAAGGAATTGACAAAATGTCTGCTAATCATTTTTGAGGTTCTTGTCCATCACATGCATTCGTAATGCACACCACAGCATCATCGCACTCGGGGGGTGTTTAAGTATGTTGCCAGGCAACAATCAGTCAACTATCAAACGACATCCACACAGTCCTGATGGTGCAGATTGGCTGAGTTTTTGAAAACTAAGGATAGGATTGTTTTTCCCAACTGTAACTTTGAACGTTGCACATTTAGCCATGAATATTAACAGCTATACATTAGAGAAATACTTTTATGTTCCTCCACGTATTAAAACTAGACACTCACTCTTTGTGGTCACCAACTTCTCAATCTCCCACTCCTTGATGGGAGTGTAAACAGTCGTCTCACAATGTGTATTTAACCTTGAGAAACTCATTTCCACAATCAGTCTCTCTTCCACACACAGGGAGAAGCAGTTTGTATAAGCAGATAATGAGTGACTCTTCAGATAACTCGCCCCCCCCCCGATTTATGATGCAACTGTCAAGTCAGCCAGTTAGTGGTGATTGACGGCGCACAATGATAGCATTGCAACACTGAGCATTTGGGTCAATGGTGTTCGATAAAAAAAAAAAAAAAAAAAAAAAAAACGTGTTTTCTTTGTGGAAAAACTCCACAATGATGAAAACGTGTTTCTTGTTTGATTTGCTTGCCTCCTCCACTGATTTCAGAGCCTACATCATCTTCCTGTGCATGCTTACAACATCATAACACAGATCAATACTTATTCTATAATAGCTAAATTGTGGTGACATTTGAAAATGGTTTGTACCATGCCAGTATTTCAGTTATATGTGGTTACATGTGAACGGCATCCAGGCTGATGAGCTGATTGTTGGATTAGGGTTTTGGCTTTGTCTGTAACGTGTCTGTTGATAGTTCTACTTATTTATTTGACAAATATAAACATTTAGTGCATGTAATTACTGTTTCCACAAGTGTGTTGCCATGTTTGAGTCTGTTAGGTCACCAATTAGCTTCCTGGAGCTAATCTGGTTTATAGGTGACAGGTAATGGACAAACTAACTGCTTTTTATATATATATATATATATATATATATATATATATATATATATATAGTTAACCATATCAGTCTTAAATAGTGACAGGGTGTCTCTATGTCTCTTTGCAAACAATGGTTTTGTCATGTGAAAAGTACTGCATAAGGAGAAAGTATTTTTTTATAATCCACGCTGTAGCTTTGTTAGGTTGGAAGCTGATATTTTCAAACCCAAATATAGAGAGATATCACTAACTAATGTGAGAGAGCCTCCATCATGGCAGTTTAAGTGAAGGCAGCCAAGTGTTCCCTTCTCTCTTATGCTGAAAAATAGTGTTTTGTCAATAAAAGATTATTCAACTATATAATAATACAGTGTTGATATTACATGTTCTACATAACTGCTTGGGTTCAGATTACATAAATGCATCTTTTTTTGTGAGATGTTAAAGCTTCACTTATATTCTGCCTGACTGCTGGGTGTGAATATTGTGTCACAATAAATTGTGATAAACACACCTCCTATTTAGCCAATCTGGACCACAATGATGGATAAATACCGTGAACAAATGAATACATTAAACAGATTTACAAAACACACACAAGTGTGTGTGTGTGTGTGTGTTTCAACAGCCTAAAGACTCACATTTTCAGTCAGATTCGGTTGTGTGCTTGTGTTCACGTGTTTGGATCTGTGTGTGATAGTGTGCGTGTGTGCGTGTGTGTGTGTGTGAGAGTGAGTGAGTGAGTGAGTGAGTAAGAGAGAGAGAGAACAGGAGGGAAGTATTTATGTGTGTGAGGGAAAGAAAAAAAGATGACAAGGTTGAACAACTATAAGGCAGCGAAGGATGGAGAAATTGAGCAATAGCAGAGGATGGAGGATGGAGAGGAAGTGGATTGCATGATGGGTAGAAAAAAACCCAGATAGGGATGGGGAGGCAGGAGGTCCCCACTGAGACGGACATGTCACACACCAGTGAGCCTGACACACGGAGAGGGAATATAACATTTCTCTCCCTTTCTCATAATATCTATTTCTCCTTTGCTTTCTTAGTCATCTTTTTCCTTTTCTTTTTCAGCTGAAGGCAAAGTATAGTAACTGGCACTCAAAGAATTCTTTTTGGGTCCTTTTGAATAGCGTCTCTCCACCTTTGAAATGCTGCTGTTCAATAATGCATGCCTTTACGCATAACTTCCCTTGATTTCCCTGTCACTTTGTGCATTTCAACTCTTTCTCTATACACACTTAACATTATTGTTTATTGTAGTTACTTTATGCTGAATTTGGCCTTTGCAATCACCCACACACATGTGCTCATACACAGAAGCTCACAAACACATGCGTATGGGCACACAGAGCGTTTGGCTCGTACTGGGAATTACCTGTTTACCTAATTAACAGCACTTGGCTGGAGGCTAAAGATATGCAAACCAGGAAGCGAAAAATAAACAACGCAGAAATAAAATATTTCCCTCCCAACCTCCTCTGGAGAAAAAACATTTCCCTATGACTGGTAAAGCAAAGAAGAGGCAGGAAAAAAAGGTGAGATACTTAAAAGTATTTTGTTTGAAAAAATGATCTGATTACATATGCCTTTATTCTGAGTAATTCTCTACGTGGCAAAAGATTAAATTATTAAACTATAGCCGAGTCTTGGCTTTGATTTTTGTCACTCTGAAGCCACATGAGGTAGTGTAACATCTCTTTTGACAAGATGTGCTTTTCTTTCCCCATATCTGAAAAAGCGGGCCTTTCTTCTTATTTTACTTTTGCTTCATGTTTCAGTTCACACACCATGAAGTCTGTAAGAGGAGAAAGAAATTAGGAGGCTGTATTACATAAAAAACTCAGTGAGACAGTCTAATATCAGTTAAGAGGAATGTAGCCAGTGTGTATGTGTGTGTGGAAACTATATAGCTCCCCCATATCAGTCTCCTTCCTGTGAAACCAGCACCACCCCTGAGACTGATAACTTCTTTCTGTTTAAACTGTCCTAATCAATGTGTACGTGTGTGCGTGTGTGTGTGTGTGTGTGTGTGTGTGTGTGTGCGTGCGTGCGTACGTACGTACGTGTCTTGAGTGTCAGCATAGGTCTGTGTCTTTACTTTAATCTCTTTTTGATCAACACAGGCGATATTAACCAGACCCAGGAAAAGCCCCAAATAAGACGCACAAATGATTACACTATCTTGCACATACTCTGAGGCCCCCAAACACACACACACACACTAGAAAAAGTCTACACAAACACACATTCAGGCAAACCCCCTCACATCCACCCACACTGCTATATACACCCCAAGTGAAATGTACTGATGAAAAGACCATGAAAGTGGCTTAACAAGACTAATTCACAGACAGATACAATAGTCGCACTAACTCTTTCACATAATATAAAGAGCTCTTTCACCCTGTAATACTAGGCACAAGAATTAAACATGACCATATGTGCCTTTAAAACAAAAGAGGCCAGCTGAGGTTTTTGTTTCAGGCCTGTTACAGATGCTACTAATGTGCCACCCCATTACACACAGATACAAGGGCATGTGCATGCATACATACATACACAATCTCAGACTTTTGATTTTGTATTTGAAGCCGCACAAACACATAGAGGCACACAACCACACCCAGAAAAAGTCACAATGACAAATTAGCACAAGGCCAATGGTCGGACACATATTTAGATTCGGTAATTTAACTAAACAAAGCAAACTAATGGAAGTCACCTCTTTTAGGCATGAACAATAGCTTTCTATAGTTGTAGATTTGGTAGAATCCAGAAGGCACATGTGACATAAAGGCTGAACAAAAGTAAAAGAGTAATCAGTCAATAATAGCCCATTATCAAGCTTTAAATTTGTACATTTGTGTGTGCTTACTAATGAATTGGTGTATTTGATTGTGTGTCCTAGCTCCAAACTGAAGTATTCTCTGTAGAATTCTCAGTGTAAATGTTGGGCTAAAAAACCCATATAATAAGAAAATAGTAAAATGAAGAAGGACATTAAAGGTTTAGCCTAGCATGATGCCTGCCAATAATAGTTTTGGTTTATGGGGAATTTTATTCCTTACTGTGTTATTAATAAAATAGTTATCAAATCATGGCAACAACAAGAAAATAGAAATTCTAGTAATGGAGAACAGGTAAATGAACAGTGAAGGTTTGTACCAGCATGTGATTTAATGCTTCTGCTCATTAATCAGCACAAGAGAAAGCAAGTCTTTTTCTATAACATTAAATATTTGTGATTAAATAAGCTCAATCAAAGTCAAACTCTGACTGGTGCATCGATATATGTGACATCACCCTTTTCTAAAATGAGCCGCTTCCCCTCGTCTGTCGATCGCTCATTGTAAGAAGCTGGTAAGGAGGTGGATGGACAAATAACAGCTTGTCTGGTCCAGGTTCACATTCCCTCTTAAACTGGGTGTCAGTATTGACATTTCATCACGTAAGCATGACGTGATAAAAATCTGTCTCTAACCTCAAACAAGCAGTTTTATTGTCCTTGCACTCCAAAGTGCACTGAAAAAAAAACTTTTAATGAAGCATAAGTTCGATATAGTAGGAGGATTCCAATATATCTTGACTCAAATGAATCTCCATATTATTAGAGTGCCTCAGATTCATGAATCTTTAAGAAAACTTAACGGCTTTCAATATAGTACTTTTTTCCCCATGCTGATCCAGTGCAACATTACTAGACAGGGTTGCAGTCTGCAAAGGTCTCTCTGCTACTGAACAGTACGTTGAGTTTTACAGGTTGTCACTTTCCCCAATTATTCTCTTGGATGGGAGGTTCCTGTTTTACACTTTCACCGGATAGTGAGGCAGCGAGTGGCAAGAGAGATACAGAGCGTGTGCTCTTCTGTAATTTGCAAAATAGACCACTGTAATACCCTTCTCAGAAGAAAGTTGGGCAGTTATTCAGAACGTGGACTAAGACAAAGGAGCTTATTACTGCTGACCTCAAATCACTTCATTGGTCAGTGCACAATAAAACTGACTTAAGGATAACTTTGCTTGAAGCACTGAATGGATTCACACTACAATATACAGTATGTCGGTCGTGCTTAAAAGCTATGAGTCAAACAGACCCCTCAGTAGGGCTGGTCCAATGAATGATGTCATCGTCCATTGGGAGAGAGCGAGAGCTAATGGTACAATTACAAATGCACTTATGTTTACAGTCTATGAAATGCACTCATTTTTGGCGAAAGAACGTCTCGATTGATAAGATGACACTTTTTTTATTCTTAATGGTGGTAGCTATAGCTCCTGTAGCAGGTTTTATAAGTCATAAGTAGCCTCTAACTTTTTTCTTTTTGATTAACACCTTTGAATAATGGCCTTCGGCTTTCTGTTATTTAATAGTTTTTTAATGCTTTTTGTGTGTTTGTTGGGAGCAGCTCAGAATGGATAAAATGAGTTTAATGCAACATTTCTATATGTGATATTTTAAATTATCCAGATGGAATTTAATGTACAGAAAAGCACATTGAATTCTGTCATGTCACATAAGACACTTGACATGTCATGCATGGTTGGTAAGTCTCCACCTTCTTGCATCTTGGACTTGGCCACTCTGGCTTTGTGTCTCTAAGACAGCAGTGTGCCAACGACCTTATGGCCACCTGTTCTACAAGTTGTCACTTGTCCAAGTAAATTAGTTTATGAGTTTGCACTAAAAAGTATTTATTTGGGGCACCTGGGTAGCTCACCTGGGGCCTGTTTCACAAAACCAAGATAAGGGATTAAGCCGGGATTTCCCCATTATCCTGGATGAATTTAGCCTTGACTTGGTTTCACGAAAGTGGAGACACATACATCACCGTGGAGATTTATTCTGTGCAGCTAGCCTGCTCCTGACCAGGCTAACAGCCAGGATTTATTTAATCCTGGAGCCTTTTCTGATCACCCAGCAGTGGTTTTACCCTATTGTTATCAGCCTGGATTAAAATACAACAGGTGCATATTGCTGTTCATTTAAGTACTGTTATTATTTAAAGTTGTAACCATTATTATTTTTTTATAATTATTCATGTGACAGTCATTGTTATATTGCTGTATGAAGACTGCTGTTCATATTGTTGTTAGAAGTTTGATGAATATATTATGGCAGTTGTTGAGATAATTAGAAAAGGCTGATAAAATTTCAAATGTGTTTTAAATGAAGTCTGTTACTAAGGGCAATACATACTAGGGGTGGAACGGTACACTGAAGTCACGGTTCGGTTCATACCTCGTTTCAGACATCACAGTTCGGTTTGGTACAATGGAGGGAAAAGCATAACAAAAATGCAGAAGGCAATTTTTTTTATTGTGCATGTCTCAGGCTGAAGTGTATAAAGTAAGATGTAAACAGTAAACAATAAGTAGCTATAAGTAGACCCTGCATCATCTCCAGACTCCATCTGGAACTTGTAAACAAAATAAGACAATCAGCTAGTAATGTGATATGGGAGACAAGCGCTGCTCTCATATGTGAATGCACAGAGCAGGGGTGTTAAAAGAGCAGCTTCGGTTACACAGAGCAGTTGGCGAATTGTGGCGTTAGCTTCACACACTAACAGCGGAGCTAGCAGTAAACAGCGGAGCTAACGGCGGAGCTAACAGCTAACAACGGAGCTAACAGCAAGGGGGTAAGCTTCTCCTCGGACCGCGAACCTCCTATGGCGCCAATTTAATGCTACAAAGCGATCACCCCCTGTTAGCATTCCATTGACTGCCATTCATTTTGGCGCCACTTTGACAGCGAATAACTTTACATCTGAAGCGTTTAAAGACTATTTATCCATTGTTTATTTCTAAAGAAACACGACAATGTATAAAAGACTCCATTACCTTGTACCTCACGTTATGGCTCCATAGCAGACATTTTTGTAAAAATAGGCTAACGATTGTGTCATAACCACGCGACTTACTGTCACATAGTAGAGGAATTACCGTATAGTACAGGAGAAGCGCGCAGGCAGTTTCATTAGCTGTTTAAGTGTAATTACTAATGTTAACTAGCATTTTAGTTAGCAATAATTAGCCTGTGCCTATGTTATCTCCTTACATATACCTACGCTCTCCGTCTCTGCAAGATTGGGAATGATTGAGATTTCTCTTGGCACAGCTACCAGAAGACTTACAACTTTCAGACACGTTGCTCACGTCACATTTACGTCGTCTCTCTCAGTTGGAGGCTGCGCAGCAACGCTCAGCGTTCACCGGAAAAGTGCTTCTAACAGCCTTCACTGGTCTCTGTCCAGAGCAACGGGATCTGTTGGTCCATTCTTAGGCTATATACAGTCTATGCTTCAGAGCTAAGGCGGGGCTACAGATTAGGTGTCCCTAAAAAACGCGTATGTAACAGTAGTTCCACATTACATTAATTAATTTGCACATGTACCGAACCAAGACGCCCGTACCGTCGGTTCAATACGAATACATGTACCATTCCACCCCTAATACATACAATGCTGTACATTTCTATAGTTGACCAAAGCACCTTGAATTATTTTAGTTGATTAATTTTTGTTTTAATTCTTTAACAATAAGGATCATGTTTGTTCCGCTTCCATGTGCATTGTATTTGGCATTCTTAGCACACAATTTGTGTTGTCCAGTAAACTGGGACTATAATTTGGGAGGATTGTACAATTTAAAGAATATATCCTAATTGTACAATCCTCCTTAGTTATAGTCTTAGTCTCAATGGTTTTTGACCTTATATTTTGCTGGGGGGGAAATAACATATATATAATAATATACTCTGTTCCATTCATGTTTACAGTGTGCATGGAATTTATCACTTAATTATCTTTATAGTTTCTAGATTTTAGAGTCCAATTTCTTCAGTGTCTTTATTTTCTATGTCCATATATACAAGGGAGCAAGGCATATAATATGTAGAGAAGGAAACTCGTCCTCTATAAAAATTTAAAAAAGCGCGAGAAAAAGCGTGGCAGATAATAGCGGACAGACTGAATGATAGTCTAAAAATATACATTTATGAACTACTGCTCTTAACTGAAACCATTCAATGAGTCACTTGTGATTTGCAAAAACAAACAGTTGTACACTTTGCATTAAAAGCGAGCAGTGGAAGTTAATGACTTAGGAAATTTATATTTTAGCCCATGAGAGAGAGGGAGGAACAGAGTGAAAGAGATATTTACACATCATATTCTAGCGTTGTAGAAAATTGACCTTCATGGTGAATTTCCTGAGTAACATTATCTTCTGCTTACTTTTAAGGCAAAGAGTACAACTTAATTTGTGCAAATGATAAGTAGCCTAATCCTTGAATGGAATGATTATGACTGTTTCAATTCAGAGCAGTGGTCAGTTAATGTATATATTTAGGCTGCTTACGCATTCAGTCGGTCCGTAATCGTCTGCTACGCTTTCTCTCGCTGTTTATTACAGCGGCCGTGTTTCTTTTCTTTTTATACAAATAATGTGTTTCACGTCATCATACTTCCACAAGAAGCTGCTGCTCATTCTGTATAAAGTATGTACAATGCGTATTCTCCATTTTGGCATCAGTAAATCTGTGATCGACGTTGTGGTCTTTTGAGGAAAGCCGTGGACGGCATCTATCTGAATTACTTCATCCTGGCTCAACCTAGTCGCTCCTCCTCAGCCTGGCTTGGCCTTCGTGAAACGAATCAAGCCAGGATGCACAGATTAGACTAGGTCAAGCCTCGCTTTATCAGTTATCCTGGATTTATATATTCGGCTTTTGTGAAACAGGCCCCTGGTAGAGCAGGTACCCATATAAAGAGGTTTACTCCTCGACGCAGCGGCTGCAGGTTTGACTCCGCCCTGTGGCCCTTTCCTGCATGTCATTCCCCCTCTCACGTCTTCAGCTGTTCTATATAAATAAAGGCTTAAAGGGGTGGTTCAGAATTTTGGACATAGGACCTCATTGCCAAGGTGCCAGGGTGTTATTTATCAGTGGAGACCGTTTTCAACACTTTTCATCCAGTCCTTCCAGTTGCAGAGTTCGCTGGTGCTAGGCTAGCGCAAGTCAACAGTATCTGCTAGCCTGCCACTAAGAACAGTCTTACCCACTCCACAGTACACCCGAGGCAAATAAATTATAATGCCAGAATATCGATGTAAATGTCTGTGTTGATAGAATAATGTTAGAAATTAAAACTACCCTTATATCGCATTGCAATAGTTATACTTTGTTCCCTGTATTTCTTATTTACCTGCCACTGCAATTTGCATGTAAACTGTCCGAGCTTACATGACTTTTCTGTCAGCAAATACCTAAAGTTAGCGGTTAGCCCAGCCAGGTATCTACCAAGAGTGTAGCTATACCGTTAGCTAACGTTGTCACTCTCCACAATGAATTGAACTGTAACGTTATCTCCACTAACGTTGTCAGTCTCAATCTATCAGTAGCAGCTAGGCTAACGTTATGAAAGGGGCTAGCTTTATTAGCTAGAGTAGCCTACCAAAAGTTATTACCTGTTCATCAGTAGTTGTTGGTGCATCTGGAAAGACGGATGGAACCGCATTCATTGTCAGTGACTTGTGGTCCTTTAGATTGCGGGGGTTTTCAAAGTCGTCTGGTCTAAAATGATCACTACACATTTGCCACTTGAGTAGAGTCCCCGCCTTGATGTCCAAGCCAGCAGCAAGAAGCCACAGTTGGTTCCTTTCTGGATCTCCAAATGGAAATTTGTGGAAACTTTGTGGTGCCCATCTGTTTGGTTTATTTTTACAATTTGTAAATGCACACTGAATCACCATGTTGCCTAGTCCTTAGTTTCCAATCCAATGCTTCAAGACCAACGTACAACGTACTAGGTGTCCCGACTGTAGTGTGCTTCTCGGTTTACTTTTTGGCACAGTACTACTAACCGGAGCAAAGTAAAATTCCACCGCTGCTGAGAAACTAGTCCCTCAAAATGTAATGTGATCATTGAGATGCAAGGGTAGTTTTATTTCTAACATTATTCTATCAACACAGACATTTACATCGATATTCTGGCCTTATAATTTATTTGCCTAGGGTGTACTGTGGAGTGGGTAAGACTGTTCTTAGTGGCAGGCTAGCAGATACTGTTGACTTGCGCTAGCCTAGCACCAGCGAACTCTGCAACTGGAAGGATATACCTTTACCAACGCACATTGCTGAAATATAGTGCAATAATGTTGCAAGAAAAAAAGAACCTGGTTGTAAAAAAAGAAAAAAAAAACAGTTTGGCTCGTTGGTTTTAAAGTTTCTTTTTTAAACAGAAACATTGGTATGAAAATTGGGTATAAGGTCTTACAAAAACAATAATTTTAACAGTAACACAAGTCAAATTATACAGCAACAAATGTCTTTGATGTCTTTGTCACTGTTGGAGTGAAGCAAGATACTGATCCTTGACTGTAACCACAGAGCCAGTGTAGCAAGACAGTAAAATTGTGATCCACAGCAGCAGTCATCCTGGCGCGGCCGGAAGATAGTGGCCCATGATAATAGCCTCAGAGCCTGTGTAGCAAGTTAGGGACGCATCCAGCCGAGGTGTCATCCAGCTGGGATGAGTATCATTTAGCGCTGAGGCATTTCATGCTGTTCAATAAAAGCTTTCAATCACCTTGAGTCCAAAAAAGTTTTTTTGAAAAGTAAGACTGTTTTTCTCTTTAAAAATAATGGAAAGTAAAAGCATGTGTGTATGTTCAGTATCCAGATGTATGTGTGAATCAAAGGTGTCTACAGCTGGTTGTTAACTTTACAGGGAAACATCACGTTCACATTTCCACTTTCTCTCCTAGCTGAAACTAAAATTAAGATAGGGATGTTGAGGTCCGCACTCGGACGGCAGTGGCCAGCGAAATGTATCAGTTTTTAATTATTCTTGTTGTTTCTGGGCATGATTCCCATTTACATTCCACACCACACATTGGAGTTTGAATAATTACTTAAAAAAGTTAAAAGCTAAAAACCAGTACACATTTAAATTTGGTGAATTTGGCAGTGGTCAGTATTTACCATTGGTCTCACATACACTAAGCTGCCAGTTTATTAGGTACACATAGCTAAAAGTAATGCAGTCTGCAACAACAGCATCACAATCAACTGTAACTTCATGAAGGTTATAATGATC
Organism: Sander lucioperca; assembly: GCF_008315115.2. Lineage (NCBI taxonomy): Eukaryota > Metazoa > Chordata > Actinopteri > Perciformes > Percidae > Sander > Sander lucioperca. Next base: position 12,188,825 of record NC_050174.1, read on the forward strand.
ACTTTGTGTGGTGTTTGGTGTTTTAAGCCTCCAATGTTGTCTTCCAGGCAGCGCTGCATGGAAGGCACTAGGGTTAGGCAAGGGTTACGGTGAGGGTTAGGTGCCTTGAAGTCGATGGTCGCAGCACTGCCTTGAAGTCGACATGGGGGCTTAAAACACCATCGAGCACTGTGTTGACTGAATGACCATTTTGGAAGCTGTAGTTATGTTGCGGTCACATTTTACTGCATTATACTGATGTATTTCTGATATGTAGACTACCTTCATTTATATAAATGGGCTGCACAAAATAGGAGAAACCTCTCAGAAGAAAACCAAATGAACAAACTTCATGGTTAAATATGCACTCTATGTCCTCCATTTCACACAGGGTAGAGACAAGTCTTCTTTTGTCTCAGTTCCTTTCCAATATCCCACAGGCTGAAGGCAATCATCAGCACGTTTACCTGCTTTTATCTAAGAGGTAAATACCAAACTTAAAACTGAATAATACAACAAGACAAACCCACAACTGCTGTGCCAAAACACCCTCAATCCATAGTCTTTATGTGTGTGTCAACTATCTTTAGTTGAAGGCTGGTACAACTGCTTACAGTATGGTTTACAACTGAGGTATAACGCACAAAAGCGTTTATTTCTTTAGATCAGTATTTTAGTATAAAAGTGCATACTGTAACAGCATGCAAACGCTGCATGTACACATAGAACATCATCAGACCCAATCATACACACAGAAAGATAAAATGCAGTAGCAAGGTCTTTTCTCTGTGTATGATTTAGATCTTCTTCCTCTTAACTGTTTTGTTATTTTCTCAGCTGCACCCCTGTATCTTCTGTGAGCAGTAAAGCTGCGTTTTTATGTAATAACTGTCCCGATCATTTCTAAACATGGAGGAGCCATTACAATAACAGAAGGCTGTTTTGAACTTTTTGTCCTTCAATCACAGGCTCATACACATAAAACCTATATCATTGGCGTGTGCTTCTTTGTTGTACAATCACTAAAATGCACTCGAATTCTGGTGTTTTGACGAAAAAAGCCTCAAGGTTATTGAGATTTTAGTTCCCTTGAAATGAGAACTATCAGACTGAAAATTCTTTCAGAATGAAACCACAGGCTCTGCTCCCTGTCTGTTCCTGTCTGATCTCTTTAATGTCTTTCAGTCTTTTTTATGTCACTGCTTTCCTTCCTGTTTCTTACTTTTTGCTGTACTGTGGGATATTAATGTAAGGGATGTGCGTTTGCCATATGAATTGTTGCAGGGCATTTGTGGGTATGTTAATATATTTCTGCATAATATACAATCTACACACAATACAGTTGCAAGTTTTCCCAAGCTGGATTTTACAGGAAGGACTTCAAAGGACCTTGAATCTCAATATCCTAACAGAATCACCAACAGTCTCTGTTTCCAGGCAACGGTGACAATGTAATTTCCATGCAACTGAGCTGCTTCATCTTGGACATATCTGTACATGCAAAAGTAGGTCTTTTGATACTGTTGTCATATTTTAACATACTTTGACATTAAGGCCAATAAACACCCCTAATTAGATGGAGAGAAAAAAATCAGAAGCTGTCTGTCTCATTGAGTCATCAATGATACACACACGAAAGTTGTATTACCCTGCGAATTAAGCTGCAATAAAATCAGTGTGAACGAGGCTGTTAAAGAAGCAATCAGATGTTGATAAAAATTCAGAAAACCTCTATGATCACACAACCCTCTATTCAGTCAGAGACAGTCTTGAGGAAGTGTTGGTCTTTATCAACTCTTTCACATGAGGAAACACAGCCAACTCCAAGTTATCAGCACCTTTCAAAGCCACACATCACAGAGTGCTAGACAATAATAAAACCACGCAAGGAAAACAATGGAGAAGGGAGTAAAAAGGATACACAAAACGCCAATATAATGCAATGCTCAATACATTATATTAAGAAGGTATGACTTGAATTAAGATTATGCACACTACCAGTAGTCATGTGAGCCATTATTAGTGCAGCTTTAAGTTGTGTACTGCCAAGACACTTGGCCATGACAGTTAATGCTCTTAAATTTGTATTAGGCTACTATTTGTTTGTTTTTTTGTTTGCTTGGCTAGTTGGGTAAACATTTAGTTGATTGGTGCATTAGTATGATAAGTGTTAGTAGTTCAGTCCTTCAGTTTGAACTGTGGAAATAAATTATAATAATAGGAGAGAAATGCCTTTGCTTGGATTTTGCAAATACTGTGAAAAAATGCATTCACTGTGGATCAAGTTCACTGGCATACACACATAAATCTGGCATCTACTTGGTGTTCAAACTGTATTAGTGAGTTAAAATAGATATGCAGTGTACTGTGCGCACACACACACACAAACGCAAAATTAACATGGAAACACATGGACACATACTAAGCTTTCCGTTCAATCTGTCAGCAAATCATTTGTCATCATTTACAGGCACTGTGTGTGTGTGTGTGTGTGTGTGTATCCGCGCATATGCCTGTGCATGTTTAAAGCATTTGTAAATACATTCTGCATTTAGTGTATTATAGCTTGTGTGTGCATGTGGAAGAGTCAGGTCTTCTTCCTTCTGGCATCTTCTGAACTGTTGGAAGGTCAGCCAGGCCTGAGAGACATGACACAGATACAGTGGAGGCTAAAGCGGGAGACGGCCTGACTCTCTCACCACTCAGCTGTGCTTGGCCACCCATCTGTGGTTTTGAGTTCAGCAAGAGGGGGCAGAGGAAGAGGAGACAAATGAAGATGAAGAGGAGGAAAACTAGACAAAAGAGGCAGGAAGTAGCGGAGGAGGATATGCATAGAGAAGAAGCCAAGGTGGTAAGGAGGATGAAAAAATAAAGCAGTGAAGGGAAAGGGAGTCTGGTTTCTCTGATTTCATCAAATCAGCATGATTTCTTAGAATTCAGTGATGTTAAACTCTAGGGTCGGGCATTTAAACAAATTTTAATCGTGATTTTGGCTCCTAATGATCACAAAAATGATGTAATCTAGGAAAAAAGATTATTTTGCACATTATATTTTACATTTTAACTCTTATTTTGCCTTGTGTTGTGAAGGGTAATTCAAAATGTTTAATGGGAAAAGCATTAAGGGAAGTTTCACAGTTCAAGGTGTTTTCTCTGTTGATTTGTTTAACTGTTTCACTGTTTTTTTAATACAAATAATAAATAAAATAAATCAATAAATGCAACATATTTCCAAAGGTCAATGAGTCATCGTGATATATAATCGCAAATTCAATATTGATCAAAATAATTGTGATTATGATTTTTTTTCCAACAATGGAGCAGCCCTACTAAATTCATAAAAAATAAGTTTGGGAACCAAATTACATGGAGAAAAAGAAAAAGGTGAAAAGAAATACAGTGGGAAGAGAGAAGGAAGAGTTAGGACTCGTAAGAACTGCAGAACAGCAACAGAAGACGAGTAAGGAAGTTAAGAAATAATATTTTTGATCAAGACCAAATGTCAAAAGTCCTGACACGGAGTCACAACCAAATATTGACAGTCCTGACTGACCGAAGTGTTAATCATTGACTCTACAAGGACACATGCCACCCCAGGGCTGCAAGACACAAAAATCAATAGAAGTGCTCACACACTGATAGAGAACAATTTCAACTTTGAAATTCAAATGTTTTCTTCATACACCAAATGAGTTTTCCAAAAAAAAGACAATTAACAAGAAGAAAAAGAGAAAGACATTAAGACAAAGCAAAGAAGACGTGCAAATATTAAGTTTGCCAATATGAATGTTCTGCCATGTTGTCCGTTACACCACTGATCAACTGATGTCCAGCTGATTAGACCTCCACATCTCCCAGCTGAATGCTCAGCTGACTCTGCCATGCCATGCTGACAGGCGATTGCTCTGTGTCAAATCAGACAGTCTAATTAAATGATCCTCTAACCCATAGTCCTGCTACACATTCAAATTCACCCACTCAACCTCAGTGTTTACAGTACCCTCTATACCCTGATTGGTAATGGTCTTGTATTTTGTCAGTAATGGTTTAGAAGTGCCGATATATATCTCCCCTTTCATTGTAGCATCAAATTCTAAACGTTCTGCTCCGATGGAAAAATACTGTAATTGGACATCTTTTCTTTTTCGAAAAATGACCCCTTGTTAATGATTAAGGCTATACTTACAGTGCTTGATCTGTGTTACATGTTAGTGCCAAAAGACTTCACTTTTAGTTGGAGTGTAAACGGGGCTACAGAGATGTCGACTTTCCATTTCCAGTTTACCGATTGAACAACCCTCCAAACCCCCAACAGACAATAATCATGAAGGAAATACTAATTCAGCAGTGAGGGCCCTGAACGCTCACACATCAAAGCAAATAGAGGAAGAGAGAGACAGAGAGAGAAAAGGCGGGGAGAGGAAAGAGGTTAGATAGTGAAAAAAGGGAAAACAAAGAAGGAGAGAGAGAGTGAGTGAGCAAGTGATACAGTATCTCAGACCCAAACAAATTTGAAATTCAGCTTGGTAAATAAAGAGAAAAGTTGCAAAATAAACTTGGAACTTTTTTTTCCTGATGGGATCTCCTGAGCTGCATACTGTGTGTGTTGATGAGACCCCTGTATTCTCAGAGATACTCAGACGTTATCTGTAGGATTTTGACTGTGAAGGACTTGATGTTCTTCTTTGCTCTCGGTGGATGCTCCTTTTATTCTACAATATTTGTTTGGTTATTATGCAGCAGCACTGCTTGTACTTTACTTATTTGTCTGCTTGTCTCCCAGCCGTCCTGCTTGTATATCTGTGTATCAGCTGTCTCTTCACCCGTCTGTCAATGTCTTTCCATGTTTCTCCTTGATCTGTCTGCTCTTTTCCATATCTGTTCACGTCTGCTCTTCTGGCCATCTCTTTTTTTTTTTTACTGCAATCCACAGCTGTACATATTTATGTTATAAATTAAAGATAAGTTATACTCAAGTAAGTCATAATTATGAGTTTGCCTCTCTTCAAGATAAAAAAAAAAATCCTGCAATAGTTGTGTATTTGTTATTACTGGGTGCAAGAAATCAACTTGATGAAAACACAGTTTTTGCTCCTTGTGAGGACCAGGTATTAACTTATGTAACTGCTCCATGTCTCACCCTAACCATGACCTAAACCTAATTATTTTTAAAGGCTTAATCTTAATAAGTTATTTAGTTGTAATAATATTATTTCTTATATTTGTCCATTGGTAGTCTTCTGCCCTCACTATGCGTGTAAGTGGACCGCAATGCAGCAAGTTAAACACATTTCTAATACAGGTTAATGACAAGGGGTTGACCTTTGAAGTCTTTACTGGAAGCCATTATCAATATATGAAAACCGCACTGGAGAACAAATTCAACGATAGCAATTGGTATCACAAAAAAACAAAAAAAAAAACATGTCATTAACAATTATGGCAACGCATTGCTGCCACTGTGACAAAAATCTATTTGTTTGGTTTCTCATAATAACTCAACATTTTAACAAGATCCTTTTTATATGGATATTTTCTTTGGATTCTATGGTCTGTAATTTGATTTTGAGAGCAATGTCTTCGATATGATTATAAAACACCCATAAACATGGAATCAATCCGTCTTAGTGGGAGAAAATTATATAATTACTTACAGGCAATTTATTAATTTGAGCACCAGCCAACTAGTGTGTAGCATCACTTCCTATTTTCAACACATTCACAGGAAGAAAAAACATCTTCTGTTGCTCCACCATGATGACAGGACCTAGTTTAATTCTTCACATGGACCTTTTATGGGTCTAAATCAAGTCTTTGTTAAATGCTGACATTATGTAACCCTCCTGCTACTGCAAATGGCTTATGCCATTTGAAATAGAGAGAGAAAGAGAGAGATCCTTACTTGGATCTGCTCACCACAGTTGAGGCATGTTTGGAAATCCTTTCCTTCTGGTTGTTGTAGCTAAGATTGGGAGAAATTGACAATCCAGTTGTCACAGATATTGAATTACTGGCAATAATTTGTTGCATATTGCATGCAAAACAGATGCTCTCACTACCTCCTATACATATTCAAATTGCAGCCTAACTGCCCATTGTCATAAGCAAGTGGCTAACTCTAAATAGCTAAAAATGGCAAGTTGATTTTGAAAATCCGTCCAGAAATGCTGAAAGTTGTGGGTGTGGAGGGGCTGTCTTGGATGGCACGCCTCTTCAACATTGCGTGGAAGTTTGGCAAGGAGTGGCAGACCAGGGTGGTGGTTCCAATGTTCAAAAAGGGGGATCATAGGGTGTTTGCCAATTACAGGGGTATCCCACTTCTCAGCCTCCCTGGTAAAGTCTACTCCAAGGTGCAGGAAAGTAGGGTTCGGCCGATAGTTGTAGTTTTACAAATTCAAGTTTACTGTATAACTGAGGTTCTCTGAGGGCTGAGACATAGTGTCACTGCTTTCAGGCAGCCTATATATTTTTTATTGTATACAGCTTGATTTTCATTTTTCAGTGCAAGTTTCACTGAGATTGATTTTGGCAGGCTTGGCCAACGACCTCTGGCCTTGACAGCCATTCTTCCTTTGCACGTGTCATCTGCATATGACTGAAGTCACTGATGCATATCTGTCAACTGAGCATTTCCCTCAAAAGCTCTCAATGGAAATTCCTGTGGAGAATAACCAAGAATAAATATAGCCGTCAACAGGTCTCAGAGGAACACCTTGAGGCATCTTCCCTTTACTGTCAATCTCTCTGCTAGAAAACATATGGAAAGAATATTCTTCTTTGTAATCAGACGGCAGGCTTAGACAGCATCTGTGTGGCTCAGTGGACTAACTCACTTTGTTATGTGGGTAAAGTTAATGACCGTTTCCCTCTGCCTGTTCTTTTATGAGATGAGGATGAGATAAGAAACAATAACAGCATATATAGGCTCTCTCTCTCTCTCTCTATATATATATATAGATATAGATATATCTCTCTATCTCTCTATCTATCTATATATATATATATATATATATATATATATATATATTAGACATTTTTATTTTTGCTCCACTTTAAACTGGATGAGAAAATCAGAGTTCCTCTGCACCACAGTAAAAACCAGCAGGTTCTGGTCAAACACAGGCAGTGTTAGGAGGGCTACACTTTTAAAACATATTCCACTATAGATTACTGAATACATGCTGAACACTTCTAAATCATCTTGCAGAGCCCATTTGTCTAGGTCACTCTGATCATAGTTAAAGGGATAGTTTGCCAATTTTTAACCAGCTCTGTGTCATCTTAGTGTGGGCAGTGTGGGCAGATGAACGGCGTTTGGCTTCCCGTGCCACATCATTCAGTGGATCTCGTCGGACCTCCACTGCTCCGCTCCGTGGAGAGCTCTGTGTGCTGGTGCCAGGGAGGGAAGCCAAACACTGGTCATCTGCACACACTGCACACTAAGATGACAAAAAGCTGGATTTACATCAGTATCTCTTTAACTCTTTAAACGTTTTTTTTATATTCCTATGCCAAAATCGCATTCCTGACAGTGTCCTCTGATTTGGCTTGAGATGTGGCTCTTCTTTCATGCTGATGTCCAATGGATGAGAAGTACACTGGATATTTAATTTGCAAACTATATCCCCCAAAGGATTGAACAATGAGATACCATGGCATGTCATGCTAAGGAGTCTTGGGATTTTGTAGACCTACTTATGGTATACTCAAAATACAAGTAGTGCATATGATTATACAACTTTGAATGACTAAATTAAAGCTGCAAGGCCAATGTTTTCATTCACCAGATATGCAATGTCTGTAAATATTCTTGTAAATACACTAAATTATATGTTGTGGTGTCTAAGTGGTTCCTTATTTCCTTCTTTTCACAAGGACATGGAACCATATACTGTATGTTGAAAAATAAATTTAAAAGGATGACACTGACCCTTGATACACAACACCCAGCTGGCAGCTGGCAGGGTTTCAACGGAAATGCATCCTTGGAAACTATCCATAAAGTTGCCCTGTGTAACACTTCACATTGTTCATTACTGTTGGCAGTGTAATTGCCAATTGAACTGTCTGAGAGTAATAGATACACGTTCCCTGATATACTCCAAAATAAACATGGATAGCAGACGCAGTTTTGTACTACCACTGTAGGTGTTTACATGCAGATCAGTTCTACACATGTGCGGTTGGTGCGCTTACGCCAGGAACACACAGCTGGCGAAGCATGCCAAATCGGGCTCTGGCTGTTTAAACCAAACGCGCATTTCTCAGCACCGGCCACAAAGGGGTCCTGCTTCTGGCTAAAAAACTAACTGCAGTTTCTTTCTGTTTTTATTTGTATTGATTATGTATTTTTGATCTGTCTGTTGATTGGTCTTTTGATCTACAGAATGTTTTATTTGGGTATACAGTATTTCTTCGCAACACCATCTCCCACTAGCTCTTTAGTAATAATGAGATCAATCACAAGCACCGCCATCATGCTCCTTTCTCACCCGTTTGTCCGCGGGCTCAAAGGGAGAGAGACACACACACACACACACACACACACACACACACACACACAGTGAGTAACGTGAAGATGCAAGAAGTGAGCTTGTGTAGATGTGGGATGGTTGTGTGTGTGTCTGTCTGCCTGTCTGTAAGTTCGTGTAGTGCTAGGGAAGGGGTGTATGTGTTATATTGCATATAAAGTTTTAGTGAAATGTTTGGTATAGCATCTGAATAGGTTTGTGTGTGAGAGAGAGAGTGGGAGCATGTTGACTATGTATTGTGTCTGTGTGTGTGTGTGTGTGTGTGTGTGTGTGTGTGTGTGTGTGTGTGTGTTTCTGTGTGTGAGTGTGTGTTGCAGCAGATTGCAGAGGGCGGGGAAGAGTGGGTTTTGCCTGCACATTAACAGATGGCAGGAGAGAGGGGGTTTAAGTTTATTTTCTCGCTTCTTAAAGAGCAACCAGTTAAGAGCTTGTGCTTGTGTGTGTGTGTGTGTGTGTGTTTGTCTGTCTCTATAAGCCGTTTTTGCTGACAATTTTTGTGAAGGAGAGAAGCAGGTCTCTATATTTCTTTCTCAAGAGTGTTTACTTACAGTAACAAAATGTATACAGCGTGAGCAAGCTTGCTCTTTACCTGAAGTGTGCACACACACATCACACACACACACACACACACACACACACACACACACACGTGAACACAAGCACACAACCTGACACACACAGCCAGGTGTTGCTGCCACTTCATCAGCCTTCTCTCCAAAGAGGAGAGAAAAGTAAAGAGCTCAGACAGAGGAATGCATCCCTCTTCTCTGCTTTTCAGAACCTCAGGCTAATGAATGCAGAGGGAAGAAGGTAAAAGAGAGATGGATGGAGATGGAGAGGTGAGAGGGTGTCAAAGTGGAGGACAGACAGAGAGAGAGACCTCATGGGGTGGAAAGAAAGAAAGGTGCTGAGATGAAGTGTAATAACAGCATATGAGTGAAAGAAAACTGCAGTAAAGTGTCGAAAAATTGTTTGAAATAGAAAGACAAGATGATAAGACAGACTGTGATACGTTATCTCTTCAGACAAGGCGGGAAAACACGGGAAGCAAAACTAGACAAGACAGAAAACTAAAACAGGAAACAGAACGATAGTTACGTTATTGTAACTCCAGATTCTATGAGTATATATGCGCGATATCTGATATATATATCTGATATAGTATATATATTCTTTCCCGCCCTTGCGTACCGTTCGGGCTTCAACTACGTCTGCAAATATATAAAAATAAAACATAATCTGTATATAAACAGAGCGGACCCGTTGCTCTGCTGCCAACATAAGCTTTTTCTTCAGCTAATGTAACCGGAGCAGGTGGCCCAAATCTTAGAGGGCTACACCTATACTCATAGAATCTGGAGTTACAATAACGTAACTATCGTTCTATTTCGTAAAGGCTTCGCCCTCTAAGCCACGCTACTGGGTTAGGGTGAAGCTGATGTAGTCAATGCCACCTGCGACCCAGAGCCCACAAGTGGAACATAGACTAAAATCTCTCTCTCTCTCATGCACTGACAGGAGACTGTATCAGATAAGCCGTTCTCTTGATAACGGAGCCTGCCATGGTAATGACTTGGCCTAGCTGGCTGTAAAGCCAAGAGTGCAGGCATGCATGATTGGTGAGGGTAGTACATGATTGATAATTATGGGATGCCTGTGTTCCTCCCAGCCACCCAGAGTGGGGGGGAGGACCCCAGGCAGTACACATGCAGCGGCACATATCATGATTGTAGGCGTGCATGGTAGTGAGAGAGGATGTATCAGGATCGGTAATAACGAGGACACCGCGTTACACCCAGCACTCAATGCAGGCGGGGTGAGGAAGCAGGAAAACACACATGCAGGGCGCATAATCTGTGATTGTAGGCGTGCATGATAGTGACAAAATATATATACATATATGTATATAATGTGCCCGGATGCCCTGGGGGGGCTCCGCCCCCTCCGTGTTATAGGCCTGGGTGATAGCCTCGCACAGCCAGTGAGACAGACGCTGTTTTGACAGGGCCGCTCCTTGGGAGTGTTCCCTATTAGAGTTTAGATTCTCGGCCCAAGCCCGAGCCCGACCCGAGCCCGACCGGACCTCGGGTCGGGCTCGGGCCGTTATTTTCCGCCGCATCCTCGGGCCGGACCCTTGATCAAGCAATTTATTTTTTTTTTTTATCCATTACCTTATTATCCTATTTGGGTGGGGAGATAGCTATGCCATAATCAGAAATATTATAAATAAATAAATATATATATATATATATATATAGGCTATATAAAAGTAACAAATGTGTACAAAAGTTAGGCTGCAGTTACAAAATGCAGCACGTGTCATGCGCGGAGTCTCCTCCTCTCGCACGCATCACACCGGGAGCTTGAAGATGTAAAGAAAAAAAGAAAAACAGGAGAATTAACTTTGAGCAAGTGTGGAGGAAAGTTGGAGGTATGGAAGCAGTTTAAACAAGTCGTGGGCAGTGACAACAATATGTTGTTCATCGTTTCTTTTTTTTTTACGTTTCTTCATTCGGATCCACTTGCGATCCGTTCCATTCTAAACAAACAGCGCAGTTTACATGCTTCGTCCTTGTTGTATTATTCTAAACAGATTTCTGTAGTTCAAACAACTCTGAATTGTAGTTGAGAACGTCAGTTATAACGGCCCACGTATTAAAAAATTGTTGGGTTTAAATCGGGCTCGGGCTCATAATTACAGTTAATGTGTCGGGCCGGGCCGGTCTCGGACGCAACGTGCTTGGGCAGGTTCGGGCTTGATTTTTTGGTCCGATCTAAGCTCTATTCCCTATAGTGTACAAACAGCTGCTGTGTCTGCCTTACGTCCGCCGTGCGTAAAACGTACTGTGATAACGCACGCACCGGGCACAATCGGTGGAAAACCTCCTCCGCGTCGTTGTTATGAGGCGGGGGGAAAAAACTAGCTAAAAGCATATAGGAGGGTTCTGGGCCAGGAGTGGTGGGAGAAAGCATCCACGCCGAGGGGTGGATTGTCCCGTGTGTTCAAGGAAAACCACAGAGCGCACTGTGTGTTTTCTCGTGAGGCGAACAGATCCACCTCCGCTTCCCCGAATCTTCTCCACAGCTTCTGAACGATAGTGGGATTCAATTTCCACTCGTTGTGAGAGGGCCCTCCCCTCGACATTAGGTCTGCCGCCCGTTTTATTATCCCAGGGATGTAAACAGCCTTGAGGGACAGCAGATGACTGTGTGCCCACAGCAGAAGGCTCCTGGCTATTTCCAATAGCCGGGCCAAGCGTACGGCGCCATGGCGATTTATAAACGCTGCTGCTGTAACATTGTCTGTCTATACGAAAACATGTCTCCCCGCTACCACTGAGGCGAAGTGCTTTAAAACCTTCAGCACCGTGGACAGCTCCAGGCAGTTTATGTGTGGGAGAGGGAGAGGTGGCCACTCTCCTCCCACCACCTGTGATTCGCACATTCCTCCCCAGCCAGTAAGAGACGCATCACGCATCACGTCACGTATGACGTCACCTTGCCCAGGGGAACCCTAGCTGACAGGGTCCGGGGGTTCCCCCAATATGACAGGTCTTACTGCAGAGAAGGAGGGATGGTCAGCATTCGCCACTTGTGACGTATGGGGTCGATGCGCTGGCGGAGGAACCACCTCTGGATTTTTCTCATGTGGAGAAGCCCCAGGGGGACCACCATGTAGCCCGCGGACATCATGCCCAGAAGGCGCATGATGGACAGCGCTGACACCTTCGTGCGTGGTGTGCGACAGGAGAGATATCAGCACGTCTTGCCTTGGCATTGACAGCCTGGCCCTCATAACAATCGAGTTTAGCACTACGCCCAGATAAACTATCAATTGTGTGGGAACCAGTGAGCTTTTCTGCCAGTTTATGGCGAAACCCAGTGTCTGCAGGTGCTGCAGAACTGCCACAATGTGCGGCGCCTCCTTTTCCCGAGAGGGAGCCAGGATGAGCAAATCATCCAGATAAAAGAGGACTCTGACGCCTTTTTTCCGCAATGGCTGAAGTGCCGTCTCCATGCACTTGGAAAAAGTGCGGGGGGCCAGTGAGTAACCGAACGGTAGCCGGTTGTACTGGAAATGAGCCCCTTGGAAAAAGAAGCGCAGGAATTTCCTGTGCCTGGGAATGATTTGGATGTGAAAGTATGCATCTTTCATAGGGGTGTAACGGTACGCAAAAATCACGGTTCGGTACGTACCTCGGTTTTAAAGTCACGGTTCGGTTCATTTTCGGTACAGTAAGGGAAAGAAATGCAAACATTAAACTGCAGGTTGTTTATTACTATAAACTTTTTTTTAACAATTTGTTTACACTTTTTTTAAACACTTTTTAATAAATATAATAAATAAAATATATTTAAAATAAAAAAGAATAAGAAATAAAATACTGCTGCAAAGTTCTCCACTAAATAAAATACTCTGTCTCAAACCAATATCACGTAATAAAATATAATGAAAAATATAAATAAATAACTATGGATTACAGTGTAGCATTACCAATCCCTGCTTGTAGGCCTGCTCATATTAAAAAAATATATATAACTTTTCCAAAGTGTAAAGTGCAGAATCAACAGTTTCAGTTCACACTCGCGTGATGCCTTTTCAAGTGCGATGTGTTGAAGTGTTGCCAGAAACATACCCGATCATTACTGAGCAATGTCGGCACACTGCTTTCATCTTATCAACTAGTCTTTGTCCGTTGACGTATTTCACTGGGAAACCGAAGTGTTCCCCAACAGGACCTTAATGATATGGGTGGCTCTTCAAGCTCCGGCTTGTCCATGCCGTCTATGGGCTTGTCTGCATTGGCCATGACGCTAGCTAGCGAGAGGCTTGGCTAAAGCGTGCCGTGTATGTTGTTGTACAGCGCGCGGTGTGTGATTTTAATTTTTTTCCCCAAACCACTTCAGCGGAAATCCCGCCCTGCAGTCGATTGGTTTAGGTTACAGTGACGGCGGGTAGGTTTAGAGATCAGTGTTTGGTGTAGGCAATCTGTACAGTGATTGACATATTGACACGACCAATGAAAACTTTAGAATCAGCTGCAGGGCGGGATTTGCGCTGAACGCGGAGACTTCCGCCACTTAATATGTTCGTGTGGAAACACGAAGCACGTGTGCACCGTACCGAAAGCCCTGTACCGAAACGGTCTAGTACGAATACACGTACCGTTACACCCTTAGTCTTTCAGATCCACAGATGTAAACCATTCTTGGTGGCGCACGCATTCCAACACATGTCTGATAATCAGCATGTGGAATGGACGCTCCGTGATGCACCGGTTGAACTGGGACAGGTCGAGGATGGGGCGTAACCCGCCTGACTTTTTTGGAGTGAGAAAGTAGCGGGAATAAAATCCACACAGACACAGTTGTCTCCAACACACCCGCAAAGCGAGGCGGGAGGGAGGCGAACTGGAGTGTGTAGTTTTGACATCCACGAGTCCATGTGCGTCAGCCTGATCTCTCAGAGCCGCGTTGTGCTCTGAGAGCGGGCGCGCGCATGTCTGTGTGTTGTTCACAGACATGGCCAGCAAGAAGCACAGAGCCCGTCCCGCCGCTGGGCGAGACGTGAGTAGATTGTGTCACCCAGCCCATGGTAGGGCCCTGTCGAAAGGGTGGTGGGTCATCGTCGTCCTCATCCAGCTGGCATAGCCGGGGGGAGGAGGATAACTGAGCGGCGCTAATTGTAGCGGGTGGGCGTTTGCTCCTGCTGTCTGCATAGTGAGAGAGCTGTGGGGGGACAGGCGGAGGAGCGGAGGTCGAAGCCTGGGAGGGTGCAGCCGCAGCGGTGGCTGTGGGGCATTTCCTCTTATGGCGGTTGGTGGAGCGGTGGCGCTGCTGTTGAGGAGCCGCTTTCCAGGAGCCAAGCCACCGTAGCCGCACCGCTTCCTCGGTCGCCTGGTGAAGGTGGGACGTGGCCGTCTGTAAGCGAGGCCCAAATAGTCCATCGGGAGCCATGGGGCCGTACAGAAGCTCACGTCTGACCTCCGTGGGTAGCTGTGACATGTGGAGCCAGATGTTTCGCTGGGCCACAGTCTGCCACGCCTGGATCCTTGACAACGCCACCGTGGTCGCCGTGGCGAGGGTGAGGATGGCGGTCATAGCTTTGCTGATCTCCGTGGCTAGCTCCAGAGGAAGAGCCTCCGGGTTGGTGGCCATGGCGGAGACGGCGGAGGCTAGCAAAGCTATGTTGTTTTGCGCCGCCAAGCCCTGGGCCGCACATTGGTGAGACCGGTCAGTGACCTGGGCGCAAACCTGATCCTGGGGGGACGGCTTCCGGTGTAGCCTTCAGAAGCAGGATGGACGCTAGGCTCTGCTCCAGGGGGGGGACCGAAGGGAAGCCTGCCTCTGTGTCACCTTGAACCCGTGTGAACGGGGCATAGCGAGAGACTGGAGCCCTCAGTTTCCCGGGCTGGGAGAGAGCCTCCTCCACGAATGGCCGAAGCTCCGTAAAGCTCGGCCAGAGTGGAGCTCGTTTTAGACGCGGTTCCTGTGAGTAGACATCACCGCTCAAGAGGCCGCGAGTGGGGGCTGGAACCTCCGCCGGGAGCGCTATGCCTCTCTGGTCCGCCGCCTTTTTTATGATGTCCAGCAGGTCCACAAAAAGAGCCCTGGTGGCAGAGGAGAAGACCACTGAGGCGGTGCCCCTGGCCGTTCTGGAGACGGGGAGAGCCGTAGTGGGAAGGCATCGATCCCTGTCTCGTGTTCCAGTCCTCCCAACGGGGAGGAAGGAAAACCGGTGAGGGAATCGTCATTTGGGGGAGACGAGTCATCGGACTCTTGCCCGTCGAAGACGCCCTCTTCCAGCGGTTCCAGGGAGTCGACGGTGTCACGTCGGTCTGCCCAGCTGCCGTCCCCCTCTCCGTCGACCTCAAAAGCCAGAAAAGCCTCCGCCCGCCGTTAAAGCTCTTTAGAAGGCAGGCGGGCACAAAATGGGCAGGAGGCGTCGGAGGTGAGAGCCTTGCCGGCGTGAGCGGCACTGAGGCAGGTCTCGCAGCGGGGGTGGAGATCTGGCGACATGATGTAGCCGGACTGGCAGGTGGGGCAGAGACGGACGCCGCTGGAGCTGGAGGTCTTGAGAGTCTTCTTCATGCTGCTAGCTTGAAGAAAAAGTGGGAGCAGAGCTACGGGTCCGCTCTGTTTATATACAGTATTTGCGGACGTAGTTGAAGCCCGAGCGGTACGCAAGGGCGGGAAAGAAAATCTTCACGACTGCGCATGCGCAAAGGGAGAAAACACGGGCTACAACAGAAAACAGATCAAATACACAACAATAACAGGAAACCTCAAAACCAACAGAAACTCAAACTCAAAACCATGACAACAGATACAGTTGTCAGTATTAGTTTTCGTAATATTGTTGTAAAATAATTGTAGATTAACTTTTCTAGCAGGGTAAAAGTGAACTAAGCAGCTCTTGAGGGCTTCCAGTATAAATATGCGCTTTCCATAGAAAGGAGACTGCACCAAAACACTATTGCCCAAACTTAATGCAATGCATTTAGACCACATTTTTTAATGGCAATTAAGTTATCTGTACTGTACAGTAGGTCAATTATTTACATCTTAAAGGGTTAGTTGGCAACCTCCCCCCCATAAGGCACAAAGTCACTCGTGTACATAATCAAGTAAGTAATACAAGTAATTAGCTACATTACTCAATACATTACTTTCTTTACTGCATCAAATGTGCCCTCCAACAACTCCAAAGCATTTAGAGAGAAAAGTAATGCAATTACTGTACTTCTGTAATAGCCTGCTGTAATCCCTTACACTATTCGTTACGGGGAAAAAGTAATTACATCACTAAGTATTGGGTAGTAATGTGTTACTACCCAATACTGATAATTACATACGAGACATCTCTTAAGAAACAGGTGGCTGTTTCAGAAAAAGCTGCACTCTTGAGAGATGTAGAAGCAGAGAGAGATAAATGGAGAGATTTATTTTTATTAAATTCCCATTTAAGTTTATGACTGGTGGATTTTTTTAGCAGTCAGCACAGCATCATAAGCTGCATATAGGAGGAAATCTTAACTCTAATGCTTTGTGACACAGACCAGGTTTAGTAGATATTTGATTCCATCTGAGCTACCGGTATATCTATCTTAGGGGATCACATGCTACCATAAACAGCAAAACAATGATTTGTCTTTGCCTTTTTTGGCACATCCAGCCTTGGTATGAGTGTTTTAATGAAATATTCAATATTAGGGCGGACAGTAGGGCTGGGACAATATGCTTTTGTGCCAATTAGATTCTTTCACGTTACATGGGTGCCAATTTGTATTCCGATTTTCATTTATTGCGATTCTAGAAGTATTGCGATTCGATAGTATTGAGTATAGTATTTTCTTTTCCTTCTTTAAAGCTTTAGTGCGTAACTTTTTGATATTAATTAACATCCGTTACATTCAAGCCGTTCCAAATAAGTTGCTACAATGCATATTAAGACTATCAGCGCCACAAAACTATCTCTGTATTTCTAAGTACGGCTATGTTCTGAAGATTGTGGCGTCCGATGACTTTCCCAGGCAGAAACTCGAGTGAAGATAATTACCTCTTTTGAAGAGTGTATCATGTTTTTTTAATCCTCTGTGTCCTCCTTGGTTACAAGCAACTGTGTGAAGGGGGCAATGTGCGGTCACGTAAAGGCTCTGAAACACCAACCCGACGGCCGACCTTCGGCAGAAAGGACTGCCTCCCCGAGTTGGTCAAAAAAATGCCTCGGAACACACTGAAGCGACGCCAACTTGAGCGTACGTTCTGCGCGTGTGCGAGACGTAATACGTCTCCATAACAGCAGGTGACGCTAATCTGTATTGTCATCCAAAAAAATGAAAAACGCCAGCTGAGTGGACGAATGTGTCTCGTGGGTCTGGCTGCTCCTGGATTTTTCAACCGAGCATAATGGCGGCTTGTTCGGAATATATGTTATATTTTACGAAGATAGTTCACCGAAACGTGTTTCTGAAAACATTTTAAGCGAGAAACAGGCCATGCAGTTGCTGAATCTGTCTTCATTTCAGATCGCCAAAGGTCAGTTTAAAAGATTTGTCAGATTTTGAGAGGCGTTAGTCACGCTCATCCCGCTCGTCATTTCCAGGTTAGCGCTTCACCGATCAGATTGGCCATTGAGTCCGACTGCCCGCCTTCTGATTCAACATGTCAAATCGGCCCAAATGAAGGCCGACGGCTCCTCCAACTAACGACGTCACGGAACACACCGAACAGACTCGAGTCACTGACCTTGCCAGACTGTCTGACGGCCGATAAGCGGGTTGGTGTGTCAGCGCCTCAATGCTTGTATCATGTGGACGTACCGACAGTTTTATTGTCATTACTCAGAATTCCTCATGGGGGCGACAGAAACTACGCACTATAGCTTTAACAAGAACAAATGTTGAATAATACACTTCTAGAGACAATATATGATGAGACATTTCTAAAAACTAATTGTTTTCTAAAAAATAATGCACATCACATGTCACTCAGTCAGTCTGACATTTATTTAATTTGTAAAGAGGTACATAACATGCATTTTCTGCATTCTCTGCTTTTGGTCTGTTTTGCTGGAAATGGATATGATGTAGTCGGCGGCGGCGGTACCATATAATATATTTAGATTAATCATTGGTCAAAGAAATAAATAAAACATATCGATTCTGGGGAAAAGAATCAATTTAAAAATATCGGCACAAAAAAAAAAAAAACACGATACACCCATGAACCGATTTTTTTCCCACCCCTGGCAGACAGTATAGAGATGCCAAGTGAGGTTAAAACCAACAACTTTCTCAAGCGTCGTTATTTTTACCATTTTGAACTAAAATCTCTTGTCACACCTTGACACACAGGTGATCTCTATTGAACTTTTTGTTTGATTTCTAGAAACAACTGGCATGAGTAATGGTTCAAGTGTGTCATGGTCATGGGGTAAATGATTTGTCTTTTCTACTTTGATTGGTTAAAGTATTTTCTGTTGATCTGTGTCAGAAAAGCCTTATCATTTGATTGTGATTCAAAGTTCAAGTGGGGTGAATACTTTTAATTGGTACTGTATAAGTACAAAACACTTGAAATGCATCTAAAACAACACTGCCATCAAAAAGAAAAGTGCATACACACTACAAGTGTAGCCACAAGCAGGGAGAGTGGGAGTAAAATAATGCTCTCTCTCTCTCTCTCCCTGTACGTGTGTCCTCTCTCAGGGAGAGTTCACAACAGTCAGTGTGTGACCAGCACTGTTACACTGTGCCACTGCTAAAAGACATGAGCATACACATGACTTGTCTCTCATACACACTTGACCACAAACTAACAAGAGCGCCAGCAAGCATGTCACACAAATAAAGGGGTGGAAAAGCTGGTATGTTCAGCAGTGTATACACACACACACACACTCACACACACTCTACAGGGCCAGAGGAGGGGTGAGGCTGGTGACAGTCTCTGTCCCTGTGTCAGTCTTTCCAGAGGGATGAGACAGAGTGACCAGTGGTGACACAGCCTGTCATCACAAAGAATGACATAAATGGCCCACTTTCTTTTCCAGCAGGACCTTCTCTATCGTCAGCGCTTCATCTTATAAGTTTGTATATCTGTTTTTACCTTCCTCTAATTCTGTCTTGGTTTTTGTCTAACTGTATTTCTCTCTTCTCTTATTCAAACAAAAGGCACAATAAAATAAATGAATACAAAGTCAGCAATAAAAGCAGCCAGGAGCCATTTCCATTGACCTGTGTTAGGACCTGAACAGTTGAACGGTAAGGCCCTTTTTAAACAAAGGACAACTACAGCCATGTGGTCTCCTCTGAACAAAGGAGAGGCCTGCATGGAATCCATCAAGCCAACAGATTGAACTTCTAAGTTGAATCAAAACACTGGCTTTTCATTGGAAAGGGACCCCAGGAAACTACAGGGGCCCCTGACCATGTGACCTAACAGATAAAAGCTCACGTGACTCACGTTGCTGTAGAAGGCACATTACTCTGTTAAAGTTTGTACTTCAATTAAATGGTTTCATCTTGCTGCACGAGTAAACTGTTTTTGTGTCTATTGTGACACATTTGCCTCCTGCTGAGCCATTGTACCACCAGGGTCTCACCTAGTCTGCAGAAGAAGAAACACAGTTTCTTCAGAGAAACAACTCCGAACATCGCTCTTATTCTCAAGTCGACTAAACTGTTTTCCTTCGCTACCCTCGGCAGAACAGTTTTCCTGTTATTGCTGATGAGCAATAATGAACCGTTTTTTTACCGCGGAGGCCCAAGTGGAACAAACACACCAACAATCGCTTCAGGAGAAGTGATTCCCATGAAGCAGTTCTGGGCAGAGATCACGTAGTGTGTTTTATTGTGTAAGCTTCTAATGCATTCTAAGTATTAGTGGATGGCTTGACTCATTTACCATAATTTTACCATATACAGTAGGCTTTGCTTAAAACTGTATGATTGCCTTTTTTTTTATCATCGCTATTTGACTTTGTTATTTTCTTTCCCACTTCTGTGCCCTTTAGATCAGATGTTAATGGAAGATTAGATGTTAATGGAAAAGACACTGTTGACATAAGGCGATTAAGGGGATTAATTGTTGGGGGAAAAAATGAGATGGATGAGGGTATCAAAAGAAGGGAAATTTGAGTTTTGGATGGAAGGAATGGACTGATGGATGGTGCTAAATGCTTTGACAGACACATGAAAAGAAAATGCAGCGTGGCTTTTTAGATGAATGGTCACAAATGAAGACAGGCAGGTTGATATACAGTTTAAGAGACAGACATTTACATGTACATGTTTAGACAGGTGGATATATACAGATAGATTTTTGACAGCCAGATAGGCAGGTCTAATGAGGCCTTACTGGTAGCCTTGTCACTTATCAACTGTCTCCTGCAAAATGCACACATGCAACTGTTGTGCGATTTTTCATATAGTGCAGCACAAAGTGAAAGTGTGGAGGTCAGTGTTTGACCATTATTTCTGGCGTTAGCCTATATTTCACATCAATAACTCTAATTGATTTGGTTCTTCATCTGAATTATACTTTAACAGGACCTACATTTTCACAAGTGGATTATATACAGTAGGTATATCCACAGAAACCAGGCATTAGATTTCTGCCTAAAGGTAATTGCAAATGCAGACACACTTGTCTTAACATAATTAGTGGGAGATGTGGTACTGTATGATAGCAAGCTTTATTTGAGTTTATTCATATTTCAGCTAATTCAACAAACTGTTAAATTATGCCATTTTAAATTATTTTGTTGTTGTTTAACAAAGACGTTATAGCTTTGGATTCTTACTGCAATAATGGCATTAACTTCAATGGGTAGACAAACTAAAACTTTATAAAATACCTGACTAAAGTAAACAATTTAAAAAGTTGGGTGAAGGTACTGGATGACCTTTAAATCTCTAAATGAATAAAACTCACACATAAATTATGTTATCATAACGGCAGCGTTTCTAAAAGGCAACTTCCTCATATTGCAGCTTAATAAAAATATTGTTTTGCAGCAGTTCAGGGATGTACTGACATCCCTGGAATCCCTGACTGATTTTTGGTGTAGCAAATGCTCACTGGCAGGCTTTCTCAGTATACTAAATTAAGAAATGATTAAGTAAGCAAATTTCTCCCCCATTGGAATTATGTTGAAAATGCCAAGACGTCCTGTTTTGCAGGTGCAACTGAGTAGACAAGAGGGGAAAAAAGCTCTCCGGAAAACAGCAAACCAAAAAGTACAATATTCTCTGTCAGATGTAAAATGAGTTAACAGAAAACAACATTTTTGTTTCATGTTTTCGATTCTACGTGGTTTAAATTTGATATGTATGTTGAAGTTGATATTTATATAATATGTACATATTGGTGACAAATGACAGGAAAACCCAACATTGAATCTCTCCGTAAGACGTTGGGCCAACATGAGGTGAGAAGAAAATACTCCTTGTCATAGATTCTACAAGTCTCTGAAAATCTACTGGAGAGATGGAACACTATTCTTCCAAAAGATATTTCTTTTAGGTGTCTCTCTACTCATCTCAAGTGCTCAAGAACTGGCAAATGCAAAGGTCATAGCATATGATTGACATCATTTTCATACTCTTCAAACCACTTGGCCAGGACCTTTATGGAAGAATCTGCCATTATGATGTTTCTCCACTTACTATTTTCAGGCTTTTCCTTTGATCCTTCACCTGACTGTATATTCAGTTTCTTGCATGTAAAATAGTTCACTTAATGGCTAGTGCAACATAGCATTGAGAACATTTTTGGGCTACTTGTTTTCTTTTATGGCAGGCCAAACAAAATGTAAAAAAACATTAAAACTCAAAATGATATGCATTTTATTTACTATTTCATGCCCTGAAACTCACTGTACACCACAATAATACATATTTGTGCATATTAGTTTTACA
The DNA here is from genome assembly GCF_008315115.2 of Sander lucioperca. Lineage (NCBI taxonomy): Eukaryota > Metazoa > Chordata > Actinopteri > Perciformes > Percidae > Sander > Sander lucioperca. The sequence continues at coordinate 12,210,759 of NC_050174.1, forward strand.
AAGGGTTTTAGCTGAATCTTACAAAAACATTTAAATTATACTAACAAGTGATGACTGAATGACATAAATGACGTGGCAACATATGTTGAAACAAGCTCTCGGTTACTCTTCAGCATTCCTGACAATTAATTTGACTTGTTTTACACACATAACATACTCCTAACCAATGCTTTAATGTATTCTGTAAACATCTGTGTTCTGCTTAAGTAGCAGATTATGTATGCATGATCCCTGTTTCCTTTGATTTTACTTGCCTCATATGTCATATATTCTAGTCTATGTGCAGACTCGCACACAAAAAGCTTCACCCACAGACACACACCCACACACACACATACGTACTCAGTTATAGACATACAGATTAGTGAGTGGGTACAAAGAAAAAGGCTACATGAAAATCACTGTGACACTATTCCCTGTCACACTGAATCCGCTCTGATAACCTAGTGCTAGGCGGTACACTGGTTTATAACATATACCGGTATTAATTTCCCGTACAACATGAATTTTTCATATACCATAGTGCGCATTGCTGCAGAGAGCGCTATGGCCGAAGTAACCTGTGAGTGAATTGAGAACGGGAGCCGTGTTAACTGCGTACCCTTCTCACTGGTAGTAACTTTATAACACAGCAATTAATAACCCCCAACTAACTCTCTTTAACAGGATAAAACACCACAGCACACAACAATTTGTGACATAAACAATTTCTAACACTAATAATTTTACATGTAGAAATTTACACCGCTGGACTGCATGTTGGGTAACATTATAGCTGCTAGCTAGCCAGGTAGCATAACAGTTTGTTAAAGCAGCCATATTATGCTCATTTTCAGGTTCATAATTGTATTTTAAGGTTGTACCAGAATAGGTTTACATGGTTTAATTTTCAAAAAACACCATATTTTTGTTGTACTGCACCACTCTCTCTCACTGCTGCAGCTCCTCTTTTCACCTGGTCTCTGTTTTAGCTACAGAGTGAGACCTCTTTTCTTCTTCTTCTTCTTCTTCTGTACTATCTTTGATTGCACTGCACATGTGCAGTAGCTCAGATGTAGATCATGTCAGCTAGCTAGCTCCATAGACAGTAAAAGAAAGGCTGTTTCTACAACTTCAGTCAGTTACAAGGCAGGATTAGCTGGGAGACTTCTAAATGAGGGCGCACATGTAAGTAGTTCTTTTGTAGATTATGGTGAACTTGTGTGTGTTGTAGCAGTGCTTTGCTATTGAGAACGAGGTAGCATGCTAGCGTTAGCATTAGCATGCTAATGCTACGAGCTAATGGTTGCGGTTAGCCTGCTCGTTTCGGCTTGTGACGTCACAAGCCGTGCCAATTTTGAACAGCTCACCCAGAGACTGAAGGCAGGACACATTCAGGAACCATATCTCACTCTAAACAGCATGGATGGATTTTTTTCAAAGTTTGTATGTGTGTGGAAGCACCAGAGACACAACATAACACCCCAAATCCCAGAAAAAGTGATTTTTTCACAATATGGGCACTTTAAGCTGGGAGATTTGGTCGCTACTGCACATTCAAGAACAGAGAAGAAAGTTAAGAGGATAAAGAAAGACCGGAGATCCACCAGAACAACGTATGCTCAAGAGAGGAGCCGTCTGTTGTTCCGAAGTTTTTTGTTCCTAAAAAATCGGAAATAATTTAGCCACTGTTGTTGCCCGTCACTCTAACATTACTTGGTTGCGCTACCGTTACTCGGTCGTGCTAACGTTAAAGACATGTCACTTCAAGCATGCAGTGGAGCAACATTATGAACGCAATAACAATCCACCTACGAGCCCGCTACAGACCGTTGAGAAAGACGGATTCAGAGCAATGATTAAACCACGGGATTTAAGATGTCTTGCCTCGCTGAAATATGTCCGCCAACCTACTAACATTATTCAAACACCGAAGGAGGCTGACAGTGGAGCTACGTTCAGTCGCCCACTTTTCTACAACAACCTTATTTACCTGTGGCCAAAGTAGTGTTTATACAACTATCTTACAACTATTTTGTCTTGAAAGGGAAACAATGGTAAAGTTGTTTGTATGTGTATTCATTCGATTTAAGTTTATTTTACTACTTTGCAGTTTGCAGAATAAAAATAGTTTAGATTCTGTAACTGTTTCATGGATTCATATAACGTTATTGTATAATGTTGTGGAGCCAAGCAAACCCTTTAGTAATCAAAGCTTTTAGTAAACATGATGACATTAAAATGTTTTTTGTGATATTCTATGTACTCCTGACAGTAGAATAAGCCATTATAAACCTATATAAAGGCCTAGTCAAGCAAAAGAAAGAAAATACCGTGATATACCGTGAAACCGCCAGAATCTTAAAAAATACCGTGATACAAATTTTTGGTCATACCGCCCAGCACTATGATAACCCATGCAACGTTAAATGTCTACAGTCATTAACAGGACTTAAATGCTTAAATTCTGGATCCCAGTTTGTGAAGTGTTGTAAGTGTGTGTGGTGGAGATTTATGGGGAGAAGATACAGGCAGAGGGAAATGAGGGGGAAGAAGCAAAAGCAATAACCAAAGAGGGTAAGAATGAAAGAGACAAAGATATGCTTAACCAGTTTTATTTGCTGCTGCTGGTCTCAGATCCAATTGAAACTACTATTTTGTTTTTCTCATTTTAAGAGCCAAAATGTTTGGCTGATTTTTTTTGTTATATGAGCCTATATACTTAGGCGTTACTTGTTGGTCATAAAAGCCCAAAATAGTTTACATTTACTCATTGTAGAAACCAATAGTTTGATGATGGATGAATAATTCAGGCAGCCACTGTCTCCTCAATCTCTGTTATCTACTTCCTCTTTCAGATTTCTTCCCAGATAGACTTCCTGTGTTGCCCTGGAGACCATTCATCAGCATGACAACCATGTACACAATCTGCAGTTATTGCTTGAGTCTATTATTAAAAGGAGAAATGCTGCTCGATGTGCAGCACCCTGTAAAATGCATAAACTGACTGCTCTTCCAACCAACTGTATACATCTGTACATCCACTTTTTCCCCTGAGATTCACTCCATGGTGCCAAGCATAACACTTGATATCACATAAGCCTACTTTGCTGCTGTGTTAAACAGAGTACAGAGCAGTAATAAAAAAAAAAAACTATCCTGACTGAAAATGCTACAGTTGTTACAGTTGGCTGACTTGCAATGAGAATTCACAAAAACGGTAATTCAAAGCACAATTACAGCTTTATAAAGGCTGAGAAGGGGCAGCGGTGTTGGCCTCCAGGGAAGAAAAATGCAGCCATATGTACATGGATACACCAAGTATTAAAGGATAAAAAACACTGACACTCAAGTACAAATATTCACACACACACACACACACACACACACACACACACACACACACACGGTCTACTCATTAAAAGCAGTTTCCATGGGATTCAGAGATGTGACTTCAGTCATGTTATTGAAATAAATTAAAATCAGGCAAACTATCTGGGAATTACTCTACAGAAAATGAACCCCTAATATCAAATTAGCCACTTTAAAAAGGCAGCTGTAATATATTTGTGTGATTTTATTTATAAAAGAATATGCATTGATTAGCGAGAAGAAATGCTTGTACTTCTACAAGCAAATTGGCTCATTAAACCTTAATGATCACCAATGGTAAATGGCTAATAGAGGTTTATGGAATATAGTACATCACTGCTGTGGGCAAAGACTATATACAGTATATAACTGTACATATATACAATAGTGTAGTTTACAGATGATCTACAGTGAATTGAGGCAGTGGACCAATAAAGCATAGTATTGGCATGAAAACAATGTTTTAATTCCTCAATGACACAGCACTGGTTCTACAGATGTAAACTCAGTGCTATTAAAAGCAACTAAGATGCCTTGACCACTTAGAGCAAGTGGCCATGTCCCTGTTACTTGTCTAACTTGTAATATATTCACAAACATCATTAGCTTGTGACTGAAGAGAGAGACATGCCGTTCATTATATCATGCTGCAACAGAGAAAGAGAGATCATTAAAGTTGAGTTGTATCCCACTAGGTATCCCACTATGATTAAAACGATAAACATTGTGACACAGAGGGTGACATTTCTAATTAAGACTTTCACAGCAGAAAAAGCCCTACGAGTTAAAAAAAAAAAAGTGTGTTCAGTATAATCAAAAACAAGAGTTCATACATAAGAAACATACTGTATAAAAGATGGATGCAAAGTACAAATGTCAAATCCTGTCATGTCATTTGAAAGAGAGAGACTTGAATTGTGACTGTGAATCTTGATCCTAAATATGACTCAGGACCTTTTCTGAGAAGAAAAAAGTGTCAGGAGCTTCTCAGCGTGAGAGCTCATTATTTTAGGCTCAGAAAGTTTACTTCAGAGGGTTTTTTTACTCTATTTTTCCCACATTTGTTTTCAACATTTATTCTAAAGAAAAGGAAAAAAATGAACAAATCCAAAAGAACTAGCAACGGCAAGCAACCAAACCCAATGGGTATCTTAATTATACTGAAATAATGGAGAGGATGTAACTTTTAAAAAACTGATACAATGGTATTATACTCATTTATTTACATGATTATACTTCTTTGAGACTTTTCACTTTTTAAATTTCATGAATATTTCAAATGGTAATTTTATTTTGTGGACTAATATGTTTCTGCATTAAAAGTAATTGAATCAAGTTTATTTGAGCCATGTAGTCAACAGAAGAAAAAAAGATAAGATAGACATCTACAGATATACTGTGTTTACATGTACATATACATATACAACAATGAAAAAAAATAACCATCACTTATGTCATAAATGTCCAAACAGACAAATACTAGATCTCTACCTACATAATGTACATATTTCATAAATATAACAGTTAAAAACTAAATTACCTCACTGTGTTTTAGATAGAGTGTGCAACTACATGGCCATGCACTGTGGGTACAGACCATAGACTGTATTAAAAAAAAAATTGTACCAGGCTGTAAACATGTTTATTTCTGCAGGAAAGTTGGGCATCTCACCATGGGGGGGGGATTGACTCCCTTTTGGAGCCAGCCTCAAGTTGCCACTCGAACTGCAGCTTTTGGCACTTCTGCATTGCCTTCATTTTTCAGCACAGGAGATCGCAGTTTGGTACAGACCCAAAGAACGGGATTGTGGATGAGACTGACATTATGTTGCTCTGCATAATCTATTGCCATCACTCTGAAGGAAAGAACAAGCTCAGGGGTCTCATTTATAAACGTGGCGTACGCACAAAACGGGGCTGAAAATGTGCATACGCCACTTCCCATGCAAAGTTTGTGATTTATAAAAAAACAAAATTGACAGCAGAATGTGCGAACCTCCACGCAAACTCTGACCCATGCGTACACACATTTTGGAGACAATGGGAATTGGCAATGCAGATGGTGAGGTTGTGAACTCAGACTGTAGAAAGTCAGACTGCAGAAAGTAAATGTGGGAATAACGATTACTCTTAATATTTTCAAGTATTGCTGTCTCACGCACATTTCTTCACTCCATATCATCCACGTTGTCATGAAGATTAAATCCAGCAGTGTTATTTGAGCTTGTACTGAGTGATACTTGTTCCATAAACACCTTGTAAAATCCAACTCAAATCTTAAATCAAAATTCGATGCGCTGTCTCACCGTCACATTGTCCGCTACGGAGTGCAGGAGGAGATGGCCGACTCCATGGAATACAGGATAGCATCAAATACCCTACCATTAAATAACTGCAGAACACAGTGTAAATAACTAAATATCTGTCTTTAATACTGTGCATATATCATCAAATGTCAAAGTCTGCATGAAGAAAAGTGTGTTTGCCTATTAGACTTTCGTCTTCAAATTGTATCTCTGGGTGGGGGATACCACTAGTTGTTGCTGTGATTTTGGCAAGGTGTCTACAATCACAAATTGTAGCACTGCTGGCCCTGCAGGAGGAGTACGCCAATGGAAGAATCAGGAGAGGCTTCAGGGACCACGATGATGACTGGCTAATATGCCGATTTAAATTCCCTAAAGCTGTGCTCTTGGATCTATGTACTGAATTGGTGCCAGTAGAGAGGGTAACGCGCCGGAACCGTGCCATCCCAGTGCAAATACAGGCCCTCGCCACTCTGGGGGCAACCGGCTGTTTCCAGAGGGAAATGGCAGGCAGCTAAATGTTTTATATAAATATTATATATAATCTTCAACTTTATCGCTAAGGCTTGTTTGGATATAATATATAGTTCTGTTAAATCTTATCATATAGGTCTGGTATATCGAAACTGTCCCAGAGTGCCGTAATGCCCGCCGTTTTGGAAGGTATTATTATTATTACAAACGGGCGTGTACAGGGCGGGATAAGAGGCTGATTCACGTACCCACACTGGGATAATCTGTGATTTAAAAAGGGAACATTGCGTACGCACAGGTTTTATGAATCCGATTTTTTTTTTGCCGTACGTACACTTTTAGTAAGGATCCTACGCACAGTTTTATAAACGAGACCCCAGAAGTCTCAAAACATGTTGGTGTCAGTCCACTGCTCCTCCACTGGGACTTTTATTGCAGGCCTACCGGACACATTTAGCTGGGAGGAGACCCTGGCAGACCACTGACATGCTGGAGGGAGTACATCTATGCTTATCTAATACACAACTGGAAGACCTGGCAGTCGCACAGGAGCAGGTTGCTGGGAAGACAATCTCTTGGCATATTTGCTTTACTAGTTTTCAATGACCCGAGACACTGCAACTGTCACTATGTGTGAGTGAAATTCATATTTGAGCAGACTTAAAAAAATGACATGGCAAGTATGGTATGAACATTAACAGTCAACGTCAGTAAAAGTGTTCAGATAAAGGTGTATACTATTATGTTGTGTTTAGCAAATACATTCTCGTTTCAAAATCCCTGAGTTTTTACGGCAAATGTTAGGGCGCCTGGGTAGCTCACCTGGTAGAGCGCGCGCCCATATACAGAGGCTCAGTCCTCAAGCGACCGTAGGTTCGATTCCGACCTGCGGCCTGTTGCTGCATGTCATTCCCCCTCTCTCTCCCCTTTCATGTCTAAGCTGTCATGTCACAAATGAAGGCCTAAAAAGAAAGAAAAAAAAAAAAAAGTTAAATGTTATGACAAAACATCACAGAAACACTGCAGTTTAGCACTGTGATACAAAACATATCTATAATTTGCCGCTTTTGTGTTCCATTACATTGTGATATCAATTCTAATTGATTAATCATTCAGCCCTAGTTTAGTTTACATTTAAGAACTGATTTATATAGTAACAAGCTGCCTACAAAACATAGGACACGTCTGCATAAAGGTCTGCCCTATGTGTGTGTGTGTGTGTGTGTGTGTGTGTGTGTACACTGGTATCGATAAATCAAAGTTACAGGCATAGTGCAAGAGCTATCCATCCAGTTGTTAAGATGTTTTACATTCCTATGGTGGTTACATTGAAGCAGCCAGGCGACCCGTTTCCTCAAACTACGAATAGAAGAGCATTTTTCTCTCTTCGCACCTACACACTGCTCTGGAAGGTGCCCCCAGATGCTTCACTAACCAATCTAAAGTGGAGGAAGAATATAATTTTGGTTTCCAACATCTGTCTAGCTAAAGACTTAAGTAGCAGACACTCCAGAGACCATCTAGCCAAACACATTACTATTACTCCTATTTGTGCTACTGAAAACAAAAAAAGAGAAAAGGTAGAATAGTAACAAATTGAATTCCAATTGTATTTGTCAGCTTTTGATAATGACCCCTCATTGAATTCAACCAGACTGAGCGATATTGCAGGAAGCCTCCAAAAAAGGGCCAAGAAGACACATAATGTAGAGATAAGCAGTACACAAGGTATCAGAACTACATTTAATTAAAAGGACAGAACAGCTGTACCTATATTCACTGATTACAGCTTAAACACACTAGGGGTTTGCCTTTTTTATTTTGTCTAATTACAAAATGAATATTATTTTGGTAGTTAGCCATACTTTTCACTTTTAACTTTCGATAGGCATGTGTCATAATAAGGAGTAAACACTGTACGGACTACATTTTGTTATGAATTGTCGTCTGCAAACCAAATGCAGTGTAACATACTGCTCTGGGAACTAATTATTTAGAATTTTCCAATCTGTGAATACACAACCTATGAAACATACTTTCTTTCAGTTAGTTGTCTAAACCAAAAATCATTGAAAACACAGCATACCTCATAGAAAATAATGATATATCCATATGTTGGTATCAGAATTACAGTAGTCTGACTCTGATCGCTTCTCTTCAGCCTTTGACAGTGTGAAAAGTTAAGCTTGAATTATTTCTGAAACCATTTGTGCAGTTACAACATATTTGACATTTCATCATCTATGTTTTTTGTTTTGTTTTGTTTGTTTAAAAGCCCAGAACCAGGGCGCCTGGGTAGCTCACCTGGTACAGCGTGCACCCATATAAAGAGGCTTAGTCCTCGACACAGCGGCCGCGGGTTCAACTCCGACCTGCGGCCCTTTGCTGCATGTCATTCCCCTTCTCTCTCTCCTTTCAAGTCTAAGCTGTCCTGTCGGAAATAAAGGCCTAAAATTGGCCAAAAAAGACAACATAAATTTGAGATAAAATTGAGTTTGAGAAAGTTTAAAATCTATATTTGTTGTTTCTCAATTTATGACTATTGAAACTACAGGCCAAATGTCTACTGTGTCCACACACTTTAAAACAGCTTCCAACAGCATCTGAAAACATTGATAACTTGAATATAGTAGCTGTGTAACAGTGTTAGACTCTGCATAATGACCTGTCAATAATAAATAAATAAATACATTTGAGCCTACAGTAATAGCAGCTTCCAACTTACAGTTTGGATTTTCTAGTGGTTAGACTCCTGCTGTGTTTATTTTGCCTTTAATTCTTTCTAGTTTATTTTAATTTGCTTATCTGGATTGGCATTTCTTTTAATGTACAGTATAAGCTGCTGTCTACTATGAATTATTAGTCAAACCTCTAGTCCATCATTTTCTGCTAGGAAGAGGTGACTGACAAGTCTGTTATTCCACCACAGAGGAAGAGAAACACAGACATAAAAACAGAGAGAGACAGCAACTGTTAAAGACAGAAAAGGCAACAAGCAGAAAAAGAGACAGATGGATACTTCCCACGCAGTGTATGCCTAGGAAATATAATGTGTGATTGTCTCACACAAGTGCCACACCTTTGCTTGACTTCACCAGATGAAAAGATGGGTCTCATGAGTTCATTACAGTGCAAGAAGTGTCCTGTTTAACTCAAGGGCATTGATCCCTTATATTCTTTACACCAATCACAGAAATTATTCATATGACATAGATGCACTGTGTTGCTTGGTTTGCTGATGATGAGCATGTATTTGGCCATTCACCACTGTTCATGGATCATAGAAACACCCAACAGAATGGCAGTGACACTCAGTTACACATTTTAGAGAATTATTTTTGTACCAGGCAGAAAATCTGTGTTTCACTGTCCTCTTTGTACCTCTGACCAACAGTGATGTCACGGTGTACTGGCACACCCTAGTCTTCATGTCTTCATCACTGCTGCAAGGTGAGAAAGTAGTTAGTGGTCAGCAAAAACAACATTTTTAACTGGTGTTAACAGGAGGCAGACCAGAACTTTTTCACAGTTTGATCAACTTGCAAGACCCTTTACTGTGTTTCAAGAAAGCAATCTCTGCTCCCTTTCACCTCTCTTAATTAACAGAGGTATGGATGAAGTAAAAATTACTGGAAGACGTACATAAAGTAACAGGAAAGGGAAATAATAGGTACAACAGATCTCACGGCAACCAAAGACTGTGCTCCCGTTTAAATCTTCAGATTAGAAAAATACTTCCTCTATCAACTGGATCACCATGGTGATGGCAAAATAGGGGCCTAGCTGGTGAGTAAGGAATATCTGTTACATTTGACGCACACAGACTTTAAAAATCACACAGCCAGACCAGAGAATGTCTAATAAGGGGAGAACTTCCACTCTCTGGAAAACTCACAGCTTCTGAACTGGTTGCAGTTTCACTCTGGTTCCATATGAGGGCGCTTGCGGGCGAGTGCAGAATGAATGGGACTCTATGGAGCTAATACCCCTCACAATCCACTTTTCTCAGGATATAATTTTTTGTCTAGTAATTTGAATGTTGCATTCGAACGGTGAGGCAAAGAAAATACACACTGCTGGGTGTTAGATTGTATTAAAGTAACTTTTTTTGTTCTAAAAAGCCTTTTAAAATGTCAATGACGTCATACACATATACGGCCAGAGATTCTGCTTTACGGCAAGCTCTGAGTCGCTTCCTTTTTTCTCTCGAGGCATCGACAACACAGCTGACAGGTTAGACTCTCTCTGTCAATACACATGCTAGAAAGAGGTTTGCTAATGTTTTAAAGACCACGCCGAAATATTCACACACACACACACACACACACACACACTTCGGATGCCATCAAGCGGTATCTCTGGTCCTTCACTGACCAATCAGCATTTATTAGCAGAATGCTAGCGTGTTATGGGCAACAACGACTCAACCTGTAAGAAATCAAAAGGACATAAGTACTCGTTCATTCAACTTTCGACCTATAATCCATGTTGAACCAAATCTGAGATTTCTCAACGACAGTCAGGCGAAAGAGACAAATTTAGCCGTCTAGCTCCATAGAGTCCTATTCATTTTGCACTCGCTTGGAATCACCCCCAGTGGAACTCTGGTAGAACTGCAACCAAATTCGGTACAATAGGGCTGAATAGGGAGTGAACAGGCTCTCCGTAGACGGGCTCTGGCCAGACACACTATCATGGTCAGTTGAAAAAGGTTGTGTTTGTGGTAGGGCTGTCAGCATTAATGCGTTAATTGTGATGCGATTAAGGGCCGAGCATAATGCGTTACATTTTTTAAATCATATTAATCGCATGCCGCCATTTATTTTCACTTCACTCGGCTTTGCGTCGTGCCTAACAGGCTATTATTTTGCCGTACTTCCTCGTAACACATCCTGCTGCTGCAGGAATAGCAACGCGGATTTCGGTGCCTCATTCTGGTGCCACTGATATGTCTGCACTTCTCTCTGATGCTTTATATATTATAACTACATTTGCATCAGAAGTTACTGATTTTTGAGGCCAGCACAATTGAGGAGAGATGAAACTTATTATTACAACTTTAATTTTTGTTAGAAAAACAAAAAACAAAAATTGAAAAATACTGAATCAAATGTAAACACACTAGGGCTCGATCCGAATATTCGAATATTTGTTTGATGGGTAGGTTTGATTTTCAATTTTGGGATTTGAATATTCGTTGCCTTTTTTTAAACGTGCATGCAGGCTGAAATTAACTGTGGTGTTTTGTCGGGATTAAGCCGCTAGCTGCTGGCTAATTTATGCAGCGCTATTTTGTTTATCTCAGCCAAGAATGGAGAAATGTTGAGTTATAAGCAAGCAGTCTGATGTTTGTAGAGGTCTGTATGGTTGCCGTTATACTGTAGCAGCCTGGTGTCGTTTTCAGGCAATTTGGTAAAGGTAAAGATAGCACGACGTTCATAACGCTAATGCTCTACTAAAGCACTGGCTGAAACGCAGGTCTTTCCATTTATTTTGAACGCCTGCAGCAAAAAGTTAAGACCGATTCAACTTTTGGAGAAAAGCAACCCAACGTCACTATGCGGTGGACAATCATGTAACCAGAGATCAGACTCGTCAGTCCATATTGTGGTGTGAGAGTCCCGCTAACATTACAGTAAACATCACTGGCTATCGCTGCCACAAAAAAAAAAGTTAGAAAACCACTGCAAATCCGCTGAACCCAAGCCGAGTGTGGCCTCTCTTCACAAAGGAGCAAGACACAAACTTTTTAAAGCCTGTCAAGTCCTGTCAAGTTTTGACACTCAAAACATATTTTGGGTGTAGCACTGCAACAACCCGCCTTTAAAATAAGGTATAAAGATTCAGTTGATAAGTGGCCACCGTCTCTCAATTGATCGAGTTGAGAGAATAAAAGTAAATCAAGCAACTGAGAGTGCATATCAATTCTTATAAAAGCTCTAAAGGGCCCCAATTAAACTTCCAAGCTGTGAAATCATTCAACCTCTCATTTATTGAAAAGGGAAATGGGTCACATGTCGAAAACATTCTTTCATGTTGGTGTTTGGCAAATAGCTTTTTCAGGCATGACAAATTAGGAAAGGATGCCTCAGAGAAATAAAGTACAAATGCAGAGTAATGAAAAAGAGATGGATGAAAATAGAGAAACAAGAAGGACACTTTGGGCTACATTTGTTTTTTTAAAGCCCCTGGCTAACTGACTAATCTAATTTTGACAACAGCTGTTTCACAATTTTGCTTTTTCCTCTATTTCAGCACCAAGGGAAGCTTAGTGTGCTATCAGCCTCTTCTCAACAAAGTCCCAGTGGATTTGGGAACAGAACTCCATTGATATTTAAGCCCCTGGGGAGAAACCCCAACTATTTTCTACCACATATTTGTTTGTAGTGATATAGTAAAGACTTAGCATGCTACATTACTCACACACCCTCAATCTAAAAATATATAAATTCTGTCATTTGGAACACTCAACCCACCTGCATTGTACCAAGTAACCACAAACAGTTATTACAAACCAGCTATATCGATCAAATTAAGAACTGTAAACTGTGAGCCAATGTGGCTTATCATATGTCAATTGTCTCGTTTTCTTTGCATGCATCCATTTTTGTCATCTAAATTAAATGTTTAAAGCTGTCTTACAAGTTTGTCCTACATTTTATTTTTCCAATATTTTTCACTGACCAATACCAAACTTGCATACCAAAGGACTGTATACTGTATATCAAACATGTTAAGTACAAACTACGTATCCAACAACAACTGTTGAGGCAGTTACTTTCATATTAGCTATAGCTCTGAACTCTGAAAACTGTTGAAGTGAATTCTGGCTGCATTATTCTTTTCTCAGAATGGTCAGTAATTCAAAACATCATGTTTAACAAAAAGGAGCAATGTATGTTCAGGTGTAGTCCTATTCACATGAGACTACTATATGATTTTATAAAAACTGCATAGGTTGTCTGTGTTCTTGGTCCTGTGCAAACTTTGTAATCTGTTTTTTCAAAAGGACTCCTGTTTTGTTTTTGTGCCATTTTTTAGGACCCCCAATATAAACGTAAATATGAGTCGTAATTGCTGCTTGAAAAAAAAAACTTATGGGAGCATTTTCTCTCGCTTGCCTAGATAGGGTTGCCTCACCAGAAGATGACTGTATTACAAAATTGAATTGTACTAACTGAAAAGGAGGAAGAAGAAAAAATTCAGCCAAATGCAAGCCATGTTTACACATAAACCGCATTTTCAGATTAACCTACCTTGACTCTGAGTTACAATGACTAAAATCTATCTGTTACATAAGGAATACGTGAAAGTTCTTGCATAAGTATGTGTGAGTAACTTTCATTTTTGTTGAAAAAACTGTTGTGGCTAGGTAGAAATAATATAGGTTCCACTACAGTAGGATATAGTAGACCTGCAGTATGGCTAGACATGTAGCTACCAAAGAAAAAAGCAATAGATGTCAGTTATTTCAGCTAAGGATGCCAAACTGCCTGTCAGCCATTGGCCTTCAGTGGGATTATGCACTCTGTCCTCGCTCAATGACAGAAGATGCAAATATAATACAACACTGAGTCAAGCTAGAGACCACCCTGGGGACACACACAAACTCAGTGTTTGTGCATCAGAGAGAGGCTGACAGCAAGAGCAGAGTATAGTTTAAAGATAAAAGTGAATGACACAAAGTCACACTGAGGTCAGGAGGTGGTAAAGAGAGAAAGAAAAATAATATTTATGGCTGCCTGAGATGTTTTTACACATGTATAAAAATGTACATCTTAACAAGTCAACTAGTATCCAGCTAATCTGAGGAATGTTGACTTTTGACTGTTATGGTATGCATTGATGGCACACGTATGTACGTGTGTGTGTGTGTGTGATATAGGCAGCTTAACATGAAGAAGTAAATTACGGAAGAAAGCCTGAGGGTATATACACACCTGGGCCTTTTTAAAAGATGGATTTGTCAGCCTAATCAAAAGTACTTTAAAGTCACTGACTTTTCTTCAGTTGACTGCAAAATAATATTTCTTTCTTAATCTGCATTATCAATTGCATAACAGCTCTCATTTCAAGTATGTTCCTTTTGTTTTTGTTGTTTTTTCCCCATGATTGTATAATGGCAGAGCTAAAAGGAAATATGTGGAATGAAAAATGAAAATAAACATGAATGATCAATAAAACGCTGTGATTTAAATTTGGATATGCCAAGCTTAAAAACTATCTCAAATCACACAAAAAGTGTTGTATTGAATCATAATATTAATGGTCCATGTAACATTTATAAATAAATCACACTATAAATCATATTACAACCTTTAAGCTCAGCCTCATTCCCACACATTAACTGCAACCACCACCTGACTACTAGAAAAGAGATCATATTTCTCCTGTATTAGCTTCTCTCCATTGGCTTCCTGTAAAATCCAGGATTGAATTTAAAATCCTTCTTCTGACCTATAAAGCTCTAAATGGTCAAGCTCCTTCATATCTTGAGGACCTCTTAGTACCTTATTGTCCCACTAGAGCACTACGCTCCCAGAATGCAGAGTTACTTGTGGTTCCTAGAGTCTCTAAAAGTAGAATGGGAGGCAGAGCCTTCAGCTATCAGGCTCCTCTCCTGTGGAACCAGCTCCCAATCTGGGTTCGGGGGGCAGACACCGTCGCTACATTTAAGACTAAACTGAAAACTCTCCTCTTTGATAAAGCTTATAGTTAGGGAGTGAGGAGTTGCAGTGAACGCCTAGACCGGCGGGGCAGGGTGTATAGCTGCAGACCCAGCACCCCTGCTTTTCTCTGCTTCTCTTTACAGTCATCAGATTTACCTATCGTATAATCAATAATATAGTGCCTCTCCTAGTTATGCTATTATAATTCTAGACTGCCGAGGAAGTTCCTTCTTATGACACGCTCTTTTCTTTTGTTTCCTTTTATGCACATCCTGTCTCAGAAGTGCTTGTTACTCACCTAGCTCTGGGGAGTTTACTCCCCGGAGTCCTTATGTTTCTTCTTCGCCTAGAACATCGCCTCGGATTAGGGCGACACCAAGACCTGGGTCTTGGGTGCAGCTGTGGCTATGGACCTGCTACACCCTGCTACGCTCTGCGATTCCCTGCAATCCCGGCTACGTCCTGCTGCGTCCACCGCGTCCACCCATGCTCTGCTGTGCCACGCTACATCCTGTACCGTCATAACCCCAACCGTCAGACACCGCCCACCAAGAGTCTGGGTCTGCCGAGGTTTCTTCCTAAAAGGGAGTTGTTCCTCGCCACTGTCGCAATAGCCACTGCTAATGCTTGCTCTTGGGGGAACTATTGGAATTGTTGGGGCTTTATAGAGTGTGGTCTAGACCTACTCTATCTGTTAAGTGTCTCGAGATAACTCTTGTTATGATTTGATATTATAAATAAAATTGAATTGAATTGAATTACTATTCTAAAAAAAAAAAGAAAATCATTCAGGGAATAGTAAACAAAAATAATAATAAAAAAAACAGGGTCAAATAATGAGGGAAGGCTGTTTACCTGTTGAGAGATTAGGCCTCTTTGTGTATGCCTATTATTGGCTGCATACCAAACTGACTAAGAGCTGCTGTGAATGGCATATATTGTGGTTGGATTAAGATTGGATTATCTGCTCTGCACATAACCCTTACTTTGTGCTTGTAACCTCCGAACAGCAATATTCATTCATTTATACACCAATCCCTTTTTATGATAATTAGTGAAGGCCTTTGACCTACTAACTTCCATAGATTCAAACAGCTGAAGAGAAACAGGAAATGGGGAGAGAGTGTGGGGATGACATGCATAACATATATTATTATTATTATTATTATTATTATTATTATTATAATAATAATAAGAAGAAGAAGAAGAAGAAGAAGAAGAAGAAGAAGAACTTGCCTGGTTATGGAGGGCTTTGTGGGTGAGGAGGACTTTAAACTGGATGAGTTGGGAAACCAATGGAGGTTCTGAAGGATGGGAGTGATATATATATATATATATATATATATATGTTACAAGCAGAAAGTAAGGGTTATAATATATCATGGAAACCCAAGCAACAGCTAGCAAATGACAAAAGTACCTGTTTGCTGGTGTTTGTGCAATCATGTTTGCGCGAGTGCTTAAAATATCAGTGTGATTACTCGCGTCTGCATCTGTGTGACAAATTCTTTTATGTACACATTTTCATGTGTTTTCTCAAGATCAAGCTTGAGTGTGTGTGTGTGTGTGTGTGTGCATGTGCAGTCTTTTTGGGATGAGACAGCCATTTATCGCACTGAATCGCACCCCCTGATGGTGTTCGACCTCTAGCAGAAAGAACAGAGAGAAAGGAGAGAGGCAGGCGGGCAGTTTGAGCCTCATGGGCACCTCTCCGTGGGCGGTCCCCATGCCTGCACCCTGGCTGATAACGAGGGATGGAAAGAAAGGAGGGAGGGAGGGAGAGGCGGAGGGGATGAAGAGAGAGAGACACGTGTGGTGGCAATGGCGTACCACAGAACACCGCAGCCATTCGCATGTTAACGCTCATTCTCACACTGCACTTTTCCCTAATTTGTTTTTGTCTGCCAAATGTAGCGACAGTTTGACAAGTTCAAGTGAATTCTCACTCTTCTTTTTGCAGCCTTTGATAAACTCTGCAGGATAATTTAGCACCGAAAGTATTGTTAAATGGCTACCTCCTGCAGAAGGAATTCAGTGTAGCCAAGGTTAGAATTTTTTTTCCCCCAGAACTCCAGAATGTGTGGAGTAATTAGTCACATTGGAGACACTTTTTGCAGTGGAAGCAGACAACTCCAAATTCAAGCACTTTGTGTGGCGCTCATTTGTTTCATGCACCTCACAGCTACCTTAACATTCCTTGCCAATGCAAAAAGTAGCATACAATGTAGTGACGTGAAACGTTATGATGTGGGTGTATGTTGGGGTAGTGGCTATCTGTGTAGTGCTTCTAAAAAAGGTTTTTCTAACCTTAACCAACTGTTTTAATTGCCTAAGCCTAACCATACAGTATCTTAACCACAGCTAATGTGCCATAACCACAATCTTGTCCTAATCATACTGAAGTTGCCATGCTCAGAAAAAAAGAAAAGAAAGAAAAAAAGAAGTAATCTGTTGCTACGTTTACACATTTCAACCTCTCCATTTTCAAAAATAACATCGTGCACAGCTGTCAGTTTTCAGAAAAGTGTTCGTTTACACGTACACGTGTATGTATGCCGTCAATGCAGTCAAGAGCATGCCAAACCTGTAGGTGGCAGTGTAATGAGAAGCTCAAGCCCACGTTAGCCAATCAGAATCCCAAAAATAGCAACAACAGCAACAAATCACTTCCTCTCTCTTCTCTTCCTCGGCTGCCTAAACCTCAGTTTGTCTCAGTTTACGTGCAAACGTGCAAACAAAGTTTTCCAAAATCTCCACTCTGGCCGGAGTTTTTAGAAAGAATCGTTTTCAGAAGCGAATTCTCCGTTTGCGTGTAAACGAAGGGCACAAACGAAGGGAAATGTCTCCGTTTTTCAAAATAACCATGTACATGTAAACAGGGTATGGGGTTTCACAGAATTGTCTATACATATTTTGCCTGGAACTAAACCTACAAATAAAACAAACAAATTTTAACAAAATTATAATAACAAATGATTGTTGAAAAAAGCATTGCAGTGCCCCTTTTCATCCATAGTGATGGCCACCTTAATCTTTGTTTCTTGACACTTCAAGTCATCCTTACATCTGCTATCTTTGTTTAATTCATAAAACATAATTTTGCTGTTGTCACAAGACAGTGTACTTCTCTGATCTTTTACATACACTCTCTTTCTGCAGTTGCGCTGGCCCCTTCATTGTACATTGGAAAGAGCTCTCTAGGAGCTAAAAGCACTAAAATTAAGGAACTGATTAAATATTTAACTCAATCAATCATAAGAATAACGAAATATATAAATTTGACCCACTTAGAATTTTTTTTTAATCATCCTGTAAGTGGTTTTGGTTGTTTTTTCTATAATCCCTCCTGAAAATGTGCGTGCGTGCGTGCGTGCGTGCGTGCGTATGTCGCATATTAGTCAGGTCAACAGGAAGGCATTACATATTCATGAAATTACCAAATTATGAAAATGGAACATGAGTCAATGCTGGAATGAAAGAAAGCTACCCTTCCATGGCTTCAAAGCTCCAATCTGAAACTAGTTATACAGTAATCTTAACACATGGTGTGCGTGCATGTGTGTGTGTGTGTGTGTGTGTGTGTGTGTGTGTGTGTGTGTGTGTGTGTGTGTGTGTACGGTCACACTGGATGTGAGAACAGAGAGCAGACAGAGAGAGAGAGATAAGGGCTGACCTTCAGTGAATCACTTCCCTCTCTGGACAGATTTGTAGAGAAGCATCATGTTTTGCAACTGTTCTTACAAAGGAAAAAGACAAAGAAGGAGAAAAAAAAGAGCAGGGAAAAGGCAGAAACCTGGAGGCAGAGTCTTAGGTAGCTGCGCTATGAAACCCATTATTGTCAAAGGCTTGCGCGCGCAAGAACTGGCCTGCTCTACCCGGCCAGACTGAAGCTCATCCATGTGCAGGATCAAAACATTTTTGACTCGAGCACCAAAGCCGAGGATTTTCTCAACACGAAATGGGCGAATGGAAATGACGGAACGGCCGCTGGACAAGAGCTTGCTGGATGAACATGCCCAGGACTGATGGCAGATCCTACATGTTCAACTTTAACTAGGCCATCTATCAGAGTGTAAGTTCATGGACGCTGACGTATGTTGCTCGATATAACCATCGCTCTGTTGTTTGTTGTTTTTTCCTTTTAATGGCCTAGCCTTCCTGCTCACTACCAATCTACAGTGCATGCAGAGTGTTGACTTATTTCTATCTAACATTGTTATGCAACTTAACTTTGAAGGTGAAGCTAACTATTGTAGCTAAGTTCATGGCCAACTTTGTACAGCTCCTATGGTTTGTATAGCCTTTACAATCTAAGGTAGTTCATTTTTAACTGTCAGTATCTGACAGCCATTTTTTTCTTTAAGGGGGGACGGGCGGATTCAACAGGCAGTTGCACGCTCTCTCAGTGCCAAGTGCCTGATGTTATTTGGGAGAGATGTTTTTCTTTTTTTTTGGTTCTTAACTCACCTGGTTCTCGGTGTGAGTTTTGGGGTTGTTGGCGACAGGGTATTATTGGACCGGGCTAGATCTTCTTATCTTTATTGTAACACAGCCATCATCATCTCTATTTGTGTCCATAATACAGGCCTACATGTTTGGACTCAATTGCTTAATACACTGTACAATGCTCAGCTCATTCTAGCCCTACAACTGAACCATGGCAACTTTACAGTTAGATAGTTGGAACACGAACGGATTGAACGGGCCAGTTAAACATGCGGCTTGCTTGGATTTACTCTGTAGAAACCACATTGATATTGCATTTATCCAAGAGTCCCATCTTAAAGCAACTGATGTACAGCGATTTGCTAATAGACAATATTACGTGGCAGCATCAGCGTCTATTGACTCTAAAACCCGTGGCTCTCTTATCGTTTTGAAGATCTCTCTGTCCATAACCATACTTGATAAATTTGGCAGTTTAGACGGCCGCATTTCTTACATAAAAACTATAATTGCTGGTCGTAAATTAGCATTTATGTCAGTATATGCACCTAACCAATTCAATCCTATATTTTTCACCACACTAGCTGAAATTATGTCCGACATGTATGATTTTGCTATAATCATGGGTGCAGATATGGATGCGGTTATAAGCCCGGCCTTAGACTGCTCGAGCACCGCGGGACACTGTTCTCACTCTCAAAGCTCTATTTCAGCCTCTCTGTCCAAATTTATATGACTTTAGCTTAATTGATGTATTCGTGCTGTTAGCCCTACAGTTTCTATTCTAATAGACATAAAACCTACTCTCGCATTGACTACATCTTAATCTCAATCTCCGAAATTCATAATGCAGTGCTTTCTCCTACTCCATTATCTGACCACAGCATCATTTTAGTCAAACTTACCTTACTGAACACACCTACCAGAGCAGCTCGCTGGAGAGAGCTGAGCAATTTTGTGGCTGAGAATACTGGTTCCGTTAATGACCCTCGAATATTTTGGTACGCTCTGAAAGGATGTATCAGGAACACCTCGATAGCTTTTGCCTCACATCTTAGTAAGACTCGGCTGGCCAAAATAAATAATGTTGAATCTAAACTTACTTCTCTAGAGCATCAACAGCAACTCTCTTTCTCTGAAGCCAGGAAACAAGTCATCGATGTGACAAAAATTGAACTGAATTCTCTGCTCAGACAAAAGGCTGAATTTTTAATTCACAAGACCAGAACGACATACTATTTTCACGGGCATAAGCCTAGTCACCTTCTGTCGCTCAGATTCAAGCAAAGTGAGAAATTTGCCAACATAACAACTAGGGCTGAACGATTAATTGCATTTGCGATAATATCGCGATATGTTAAAACGCGATTTCCTAATCGCAAAGTCTGCGATTTGGTCACATGACTCGCGAGAGCAAATCAGTCAGCACTCCGCAGAGAAAGCATCAACTAGCACGCTAACGCTACGCCGTACCTTTAGCTGATTTCTGTCATTCAAACAACTCTGAGTTGTAGTTTAAAACTTTTACAGAAATTTTAATAAAATGAAGGGTTTTATTCGGGCTTGAGTCTATATATGCAGTTAATGGATACAGGCACACAGAACTGAAGGCTCGGTTGGCAACGATTAGCTCTAATTAGCGGTTAGCTCCGGTTAGCGGTTAGCTCCGTTATAAAGATATGAGTGGAGGAGCTGCCACTGAGAGGGGTAACAACCAGACTCTGATAAATGACGTTCGGGGAGCTTTCACAGCAGCGTGGCCGCGTTGTTTCAACAGTTTTATTAGAGTTTCGCGACTTTTACTCTAACCTCTACACTTCTGAGGTTAATTTGGACAGTGACAGATGTAGACACTTTATACGGAAGGCAAATCTTCCAATCTTAAACCAAAAGGAGACAGATGACCTGCAGAAGCCTATTTCATTGATAGAACTAAATGAGGCCATTCAGAGGATGAAAAAGGGGAAATCGCCAAGATGGGATGGAATGCCCCCTGAATTTTATTTGTTTTTCTGGGAGGAGCTAGGTAAATTCATGCTGGATGTGATCCACACGGCTGTGGATAGGGGCTCATTTGACCGGGACACCAACTCTGCTATTCTCACCGTTCTCCCCAAACCTAATAAGGATCCCTCCCTCTGTGGCAATTACAGACCCCTGTCACTTTTGAATTCAGAAATAAAAATATATGCTAAAGTCCTGGCTTCACGGATTGAGATACTCATGACTAAATTAATACATCATGACCAGACTGGGTTTATAAAAACGCGCCACGCAGCTGATAACTTACGTAGACTTCTCCATACAATATATTTTTCTAAAGATATTAAGTCCCCATGTGCTGTTCTATCATTGGATGCAGAAAAAGCCTTTGATAGACTCGAATGGAACTATCTCTGACTGGTTTTGGAAGCTTTTGGTCTTGGTACTAACTATATTAAGATGATTAAGGTACTCTAATCCCTCAGCTATGGTCTTTTCAGGCAACATATTTTCCTCCCCCTTCCCAGTATCAAGAGGCTCCCGTAGGCTGCCCTCTGTCTCCGCTTCTGTTCGCTCTCTCCCTCGAGCCTCTTGCGCAGACAATTAGGCGGCACCCCTCTCTCTCGCCCATACCCTTTTGTAACACTTCACATCACATATTATTCGCGGATGACATTCTGTTATACATAAATAATACGGCAGTGTGTATTCCGATAGTATTGGAGGTGTTTGAGGAGTTTAGCACTCTCTCAGGCTATAAAATTAACTGGACTAAGTCTTCGCTGATGCCCCTTAGCTCATCTCTCGACACTTCCACATTGCCAACACACATACCAGTGGTTGGGAGTTTCAAATACTTGGGCGTGGATGTCTTCCCCTCCTTGTTCTCCATCTCTAGCAAAAATGTCCAGGGTATTATGAAACGAGTGGAGGGGGACTTGGAGAGGTGGACGCGGCTCCCAAACTCCTTACAAACACGTGTGTCCATAATCAAAATGGATGTCCTTCCTAGAGTGAACTTTTATTCTAATATGATACCCCTTCCCCCAGGCCCGGATTGGCTCATCGGGAGCACCGGGAAAATTCCAGAGTGCAGCCTGCAGGTTAATGATGACGTGATTATCTTTTTACTCCCTGGCCCCGCCCCCGACACAACACCTTGCAAGTTGCTCAAAATAAAAAAAGTCAGATAAAAATGGATAACAGGAAGCGCAAAGGCAGCGCTGAAAGCTTTGGAAACTGACGCGGCCAAATGTTCTAAGCTGAGCACATTTTTCCTCAAAAAAACAAATGAACGAGGCCGGTAAGTAAGCTAACGTTAAGGTAGTTAGGAGCAGTGCAAGATGCTAGCGACCGTGCAAAACAACGTTGTCTGCAAACCACCGTTCATGTATCTAACTTTTTCTTGTAGCTCTTCAGCAGCAGCCGCCTCTAGTCCAGTTTGCTGCTAACAGTGAAGAGCAAGGCCCAGTAACGTTACCAAGCTCCAGTCATGAGCCCAACACACCAGAATGGGCAGGTAGGATTGTCATTCAGAAGAACTAATAGTAATGAAGAGCCCTGCTCAATGAAAAATGCCCTGAGATAATTAATGATACCTGATGATTCAGCAATACATTATTGAAACTGACTTGACTTGATTTGAAAGCTTTGTAAAAAGGGGATATTTGTGGTGAGAAATAAATGTAAAAAATTTCATTTAGTGTCAGAAACAGAGCCAGGACCCAGTTGAAGAGACTAATGCTCTCACTGTGAGAAAACTTAGGCTACTGTTTTTGCACTGAATTGGAAATTATATTTTTCAAAAATACAATGAATTACAAGGCTGGAGAGAACAGTGCGCCTATTGCAGACTTATATTCTGAGGTTTTAATTACATTATTTTAATATAGTCAATCGTGAACTAAAGTGGGCCGGTCTAAGGCATGAAACTCCAGGGCTGAAAATGAGTCCCAATCCGGCCCTGCCTTCCCCCACCTAAAGGCTACTGGGACAAGATGCACAGGGGTTTGAGGTTGTTTACCGATCTGCGAGCTACTTATGATATACCAGGTACATCTTTTTTCCTCTATTTGCGCTTAAGATCTGCGATGCGGTGTGCCCTGGGGTACTCCCCTCCCCACTCACAAGCTACACACGTTGCTAGATGTAGGAGTAAGATCGAGAGGCCTGATTTCTGCTCTTTACTCTTTTTTACTAGCATCCTCTTATGGACCTCTGGCAGTTCATCAAGTGTGGACCGGTGACCTTGATCTACCCAATATGTTGGTTGACTGTCTGGAACAATTTAGACAAAACATCAAAGAACCTTAATCACAAACTTATACACTTCAAACTCATACATAAAATGTATCTAACGCCAAGAAAGAGATACTTGAAGCTCATACATTCGCCTGTTTGTGATCTATGCTCTCTGGGTCGTGTGGGATCATTCTTACATATGTACTGGGAGTGTCCTGATGTGGTGTCCTTTTGGAAATTAGTATCTTCCACTTTATCAGATCTATTGGAGGTAGACATACCATGTTCTCCTAAAATACTGCTTCTAAATGACACCTCATCATTGAGCCTGTCCTCTACTCGGACCCGCACTCTATTAGCAGGGTTGACTGCAGCTAAGAGAATGCTGGCCTTGCGCTGGAAGCCCCCCCATGCACTCACACACACCCAGTGGCTACAATCATTTTTGAGCATACTCTACATGGAGTTGTCTGTAGAAAGAATGCATGGAGCTAGTCAGAAAACAATCCAAACCTGGACCTCTGCGGTGGCAGTGGTTAAAGATTTACGGAGTTGAGCTGAGGAATATGTCTTTATTTGTAATTTTTTGTTTATTTCTGTGCACTTACTTTGGCCTATAGGACACTGATATGACCAATGTACTATGTGCTGTATCACTATGTGTACTGTATGTAACATAGAAGATCATGTTGGGACATTGAGGGAGGGGGGATGTCGCTATTCTGGGGGGTATTCTGGAGGGGTGGGTGGAGGGAAGTGAAAGTCTTTGAATTGTGTCATGCCCTTCTCTTTTGAAAATAAAAAATAATTGATCACAAAAAAAACATGGACATGTCTCCACTGAAATACAATCCTATGTTACATTTGTTCTCAGTTACTTTGGTGCATTTGTCAAATCATAATTTGCATTTGCACAACAGTGAGTGCATTTCTTAAAACAATTGGTGTAAACTGCACCACATAGTGACTGACCTGAAAAATCGTGTATCTTGCTGGAAATCTTTTTTGTGTCCAAAGCAAGTGTTTATACCAATGAATCAAACTGACAAGTCCTTACGCCATTGTTTATACCAAGATAGTGAAACTGCTCATATTTAACAGTTCACTTTGTAAGTATAGTCTAATGAACAATGCACATGAAAGGGAGCACTATTCCCTATGTGACAAAGTTACACATTATTGTCATCTCTGATCTGAGAAATGCACCAAAGCAACTAAGAAGAACTGTAGCCTACTGTTGTGAGCTGCGAAAACCAAATACCAAGTTGATTATACAGCTCCATACAGGTATTTGTAGGATATATTTGTATTTGTATGTTTATATGATGTAAAATATGTTTGGACTGACACAAGTCATGTTCATTTTCATTGAAGTTCACATATAGATAGTTATGTATATGGCCTTTACACAGAATAACTACCCATTTCCAAGTGTGTAAGCTCCAGTTTTGCACATTGCACATTGCACATATGCATTAAACAAAGTGTTTTCCAGAGAATGAATGATGAATGTAGGCTCATATCTTAGCTTTATTATACCCAACTGCAAAGACTCTTACTTATGTATGTAAACATGCAATGACACATAGTGTTGAAATGCAACATTTTATTTAGAAGTGAAAATAATCCACACGTCTTCATCTATTTAGAGGAGGAGTGTAAGAAAAGGTGAAAGAACCTAAGGGACAGGTACATAAAGGAGAGGAGGCAACAGACAGACAAAAAAGTGGTGCAGGGGCAGACCAAAAAAGTACTTGGAAATACTTTTCCAAACTGTGATTTCTGGAGCCACACGTCAGGCAGAGACAAATAGCCAGACGCTCCGTTGTAGAAATGGGCTTTCGGAATGTTGTTTGCATCCGGGAAATTGTAGGCCCGACTCTCGTCAGCAGACTGTCAAATTGCTCCCTGTTGAGCTGAAAGTACCCCTGGAACCGGTCAAAGTGAAACCGGAGCTCCTTCACCAGCCGGAATTCCCCCAACTGCTCTCTGGACCGGAGGGTCTCTTGCACCCACACCCTTCTTGCTGTTGCTGTGGCTGCCTTCCTCCGTCTTCTCCTCACAACCAGGGCAAGTGCCAAGGCTTTCTTTTGGTTCGAAGACAGAAACATCTTAGCCACCAAATCACTACTGAAATCGCTGTGTATCCTACACAATGTCGCATGTAGGCTACTACACGTCTGATGTAAACACCGGACGCAGACGTGACGTGCATTCAAATATTGGCGCATGACGTACATTTAGAAACTCTTGCCTATTTTGCGATGAGCCCGGTGGCAAGCACAACAAATATATTTTGGGAATAGGACGCAACCTAGCGGCGAGCGCAGCGCATGCCGCGTACAATATGAATGGCCTCTCAGGTATACAGTATAGGCAAGGAACAAGAGGGATGGAGTTAAAGGAAGATAAAAGTAAAAGGACACGTGCATTACAGAGTAAGGACCAGATAAGATTGGGGTGTAGGGGAGGGGGCTCAACTACCCAAGAACATCCCTTGAATTGGCATGAACACCAAGACTGGCTTGGCACAAACCCCAATGAGGGCACTCAAGAGTAGAGTGTAAAGTTTCTGTCTTGTGTGCCTCCGTAGTTTGGGAAATCAGGAAGCGATGCAGCAGTAACGTTGTGAATAGCTAGCAGAAACACACCTCCTTGAGCAGAAATGGATGAAGAAAAGGGTCTTTTGAATGACAAGTTCAGTTTCAAAGCCTTTCCAGATGGCTCTTTCAAAGTGATTTGCATGTACTGTTGATGTGAATTGAGTTACCACTGGAATACGTCGAGTCTCAAATACCACTTGCTGGCCAAGCATACCAAGCTTGCTGGCTGATGCAGAGAACCCTCCTCCCCCTCGCCAAAGGCAGGCCACGCTGGATAGTTTGCAATGGAGACGTAAGAAGTGTAAGAAGTACAAAGAACTAAATAGTACAAGTATAAAATGGGACACTACATTGTGTTAGTATTACTAGGACTGTACTAGTAATGTTACATTTAGGTCAATATGCCCATCAGTTGTTGCTTGATGGGCTTGAGTTTGCCATATTATGCTTTCAGCATATTTTCAAGCATACAGTACCGTTGATGTTATTCTAAAGAATATTCTAGACAGCATTTGTCATTGTTTTGGATTGTTGCAATAATAATAAACACTGGCATAAAGCAAGCATAATTGTCCGCTCCCATGTTGATAAGAGCATTAAAAACTTGAAAAATATCCCTTTTAAAGTAGAAAAATGTGCGATTAATTTGCGATTATTCACGAGTCAACTATGGACAATCATGTGATTAAATATTTTAATCGACTGACAGCCCTAGTATTCAGTTATCATAACCCGTCTTCATTACGGCTAATATTAGCCAGCTATGCAGCCAGTACTATCCTTTTCCATGAAATATGTGAATATAAAAACTCTGTATATATATATATATATATATATATATATATATATATATATATATATATATATATATATATATATATATATAAAATATTCTGTGGTCAACCCCTGTGCTCCCTTCCTTTGTTGTGGTAATTTCTATGTTTTTCTTTATACTTTTTCTGCTGGCTCATATAGAAACTTTATCACATCTGTCTGCTTACTGTCACACATGACAATGCAGCTAAACAGAAGTAGCGGTGACAGTTTGTGTGTATATGAACGCACGTACATTTTATTTCTATGTGTATGTATTTGAGTTTACAGTAACACCAAGGCCAAACAAACCTTGGGCTTGGGGTCTCATACTGTATGGGCTCCTGTATGTTTCTGTATAATTTCTCTAACTTCTGTCACATACATATCAAATATTTCAGATGAAAAGTAAGATTGCAACAGGTTCCACATTATACCCACTCAGCAGATCTGCCCTAAACTAAGAGCAGGATGCATTACAAAAATATCAGGCTGCTGTGCTTTTATTGAGAAGGGTCAGTTAGCTTATTTTTGTTCTAAAAGGTTAAAGTATAAATCTATCTGCAACCTATGCTGAGAAATTTAATCATGTCAGGTACAGTAGCTTCTGTTGATTCTCAAATTAGTTCAGTTTCTTAGAAAAGACTTTGTTAAGGTTATGTTTACATATTTATTTCTAGTGATACAGCCTTCATAAAAAACATTATTCTACATTTCTCTGCAGTTTATTGTCCATATTTATACCTAGTTCAGAATGAAGGTGTTTCTGTCATTCAGAAGTGAATACCACCCCAATGCAGTCACCTCACTGCACCCTCTATGGTTATAAATCAAACATGACACTCTTTAAATAGGGAAATTAATTATTTACACTTCAAGCCAAAATACCTTGAAGAGGAAGGAAAAAAATACTGACACATAAGTCATTTTCAGGACTGAGAGGCTGGCCACTCTATTACCATAGTCTAGATTTATAATGCTCTCATAAGAGTCGGCCCAGCGATGGCGATACCTTGGTCAGGCAGTACTGTGCTCCCCGTTCTATCGCACCTTTTCTAGAACAAAAATAGTGGCCATCAGAACCAGATACTGAGAGAATTTGGCCAGTTCATGCCGTGGGCTCCATGCTGTTCAAAAAGCACCATCAATACTTGCAACTGCAGGATTGGCAGCGCTGGTAAATGGTATTAGTGCTGACTTTGCCTGAGATGTGTTTTTTTTCAGTGATGCATTTCTTTAGGGAACTGGAAAGTGGCTACTGAGTGGAGGGAAGTACCAATGATACGAACATTGGTTGCCAGTATTAACAAGGATTATTATAGACATCTAATAGTCACAAGGAGGAAACAGGGAATTCGCTGTTTTGTAGCTAAGTGTTTAGATACACCGGGAAGAGGAGGAAAGAGCAAGACATGCTCATGCTTAATTGAAAATGCAATGTGTTGAACTATAGATATTGGTCCATAGTATCTGCACAGTCACTACCTGCCAAAAATATGGTGCTTTACCTGGCTTCTTTGTGTAGATGCCATTCAGTGTGTTACATAGCTACCTTGTTGATTAAAATCCATTGGACACATATTTTGTCATGACTTCATGTTAATAACATGCTAAACTACTCCACAAAATATTTAACACTCATCATGCCTTGACACATCTAATACAAACAGCCAAATAATTGGAATTTGCTACATCTTTCTCAGGCAATTTAGTATAATCTTAAATTCATCAGGTTGATCAGATGATCAGACATCAGATGTGTTTAGTTCCGGTGTTGAGCCGGCAAGACAAGTGCTTAGGGACTGTCTACAAACTACAACACCGAAAACAGATACAAAAATATTTTCAAAAATAGGCATATGCTAATTTTTTAAAAGTAAGTGCTGTAGTACAACTAGCAGGAGACAAGTTATAATTGAGGTAAGTTTGGAGACACTACCTTATTTAATCGTTAAATTAATAAATATTTTTGTTGTATCTCTTTTCGGTGTTGTAGTTTGTAGACGGTTCCTAAGTCTTGCTGTCTCAACACCGGAACTAAACAGAGCTGAATTAGCAGAACTTTTATGCATTTCTTTCACATCTACTGCAGTCAGATCCACTGTGTTTACTCAGAAGGAATCACTTCACATGGGTAGGCACTTGTAATGACATTTTGAACATGTTAAGAGGCTAAAAGCACGTTTAAAACTTGCCCAGTTTCAGTCTCCTGGGTGCAAACTGTAGCAGGAGGATAACACAGTGTAGGCAACACCGATTGTTTTTGTTTTTCTCGCTACTGACAGAACTCCAAATTTACAAACAACAGAGCTATGTGTTGAAATCGACCGGAATTCTCCTTTAAATAAGTGGGCCAAGGTTGGAGGGCAGTCAATATAATGTTCAAAGATAATAGCCCCAAGTACAGTATGTGCTACTACTTTTAATGCAGTGTGCAGTGCTCTGTTAGCACAAGAGGTCTACCAGGGCCAGATGTATTCATCTCTCACCTGCTCTCCTCTGGATATTGTTTTATAAGACGTTCATGCACTCAGGCAGGTTTGGTATAGGGATGCACCGATCCAACTTTTTCAGTCCCGATACTGATGCCTGGGCTTTGTGTATCTGATGATACCCGATACCGATCCAATACCGTTGTTGAATTAATAATACACTGTATACCTTCCACCTTATACCTTCCTTTCACCATGTGGAAGAGACTAAAGGCACCAGACTTTCCTAACTAAACATTACTTTCCTAACTAAGACAAAATAACATAAATGTAATGTATTTAATTCGCATTTATTTGTACACTCAACTCTTCCAAAATGTGATACACGTGCGACAGAGGGAAGAAAACTGTCAATATCGGGACCGATATCCGATCTTAATATCGGATCGGTGCACCCCTAGTTTGGTATGTGTCCTGTCTCATTTCATTAACATCTTATTCACACGTTGTCCTACAATTACGGATATATTCCATCACAAGGTCACTTGTCTAAGTCAGTCATGTTCACAAAATACTGTTTGGGCCCTCTTTCAAAACCCATGGGATAATGTCAAGATGTACTGTCAAGGCTAAACACAGGTTCAGACACTAATGAAAACCCCTCGATCATCAAAATGGCAAATGTCATCCAAAGCGCTTAACAATTTGACTCTCACTCCCCTATTCACACACACACACACACACACACACACACACACACACACACACGTGATTGTATCAACCTTCAGTGGACAACCTGCTCTACCTTGAGCCACAGCTACTCAAAGATTACTGGTTGATGACTTTTGTGAAAATTGGTTTTCAAACAACAATATGCTATTATTACTCTGTGTTTATTTATTCGATTGGTTCGTCTAACAAGTTTGGTGTCCTATTATATTCTCACAACAGTACTAGTATCTAGTTGCCAGAGCTTAAAGCTAGTAGTGTAGAATAATGCATGATGCCTGTGGCACTATGACGTACTGTACAGTATGTATGACTCCCTCTGATGCACTGTTCATGTAAATCAGGCCAGCTGGGGCTTGGATGTGTCACGAAGAGGCTGAAGTGATATTCTCATGTGACTGCAGAGGTGTTTTATAAACATTAGACAGAAGTACATTAATTACATTAGTACTTAAACATCTTTACACTATTCCATGTTAGGAAGCATCATAATAAGATCAATATCTTTGAAAAAGACTTCAATTTGAGAAGAGTGAATTATGAAGATTTACATTATGCACACTCACTTCTCTAAAACCTAGCACAAAGTATAACATGTAAGATGCAGTGTAAGAATGAGAATGCTGTTTCTATGGCAATATAATGCATCATGCATCACATCTCAATATGAAAACACAGAGGAAACATGAGCCTAGCCTTTTGCCATTATATCAGTGTAAGCAGTACGGGTGATAATGAATGAAGCAGAATCCTTACGTGTTATATTCATGAAATAGATGGATTAACTTAACCAACTCAACCTCAGCATCACAAAGTGAGCATAAAATGTGCTTAAAACAGATGAATTAGCAACTGGGTTTACTAAATAAACATTACTGAATTCACAACGAATCAAACAGCAACACACCACACAAAACATGCAATGTTTTTGACTGCGCTCAGCTCATGTTTATTCCATCTGCTATGTAAAATAAGGAGAGGATGGATTTAGCATTTTATTCTGTTCAGAAATGAGGTTAGTTATGTTTCAAGCTATGTGTGCAGGGAGAGAGTGCGGAAAGAGATTAGATACGTGAGTCACTAGCTCAAAAAGATCAAAACGCTTGTTGACAGCAGGAAGGGGCCGTCTGAAGAAGATGGGTCCCCTTTTCTAAAATTACATTTTCTCAGCTGGTTTAGGCGTCAGGTTTCCAGCAATATTCCACTTTGTTCCGTGTCCAGAAGTGTCACATTCTAGTTGTTTGTGTAAGAAGGGTTTAAAACTATTAGTAAGCAGTGAAATCCCTGCAGTTTTTTCAGCCCTTTAGCTCCATAATACTGCACCAAACAGGAAAAGGGACCGACACACGTGTCTTTACCTCTTGTAGTGTGACATAATCAAAAATCAGCAATCTAACGTCTGGGACGCTTCACAACCGAAACGCAGAAAGTTTAGCATGTCAGAATTTTTTGTCTTTTTCCGCCTAGTGGGACATGTTCTACGACGGTGTTCCTTGACATTGACCAATAGGAAGAGAGAGCGCTCTCTGCCTCTCTGGCAAACACATGTAAACATGGCGGAAAGAAGGAGAGAAACGTTACTGCTGCTGTCTGGTGGAGGAAAGATACACACAGTGCCCATACAGGCTTTTTTCAAGGCAAGGATCACCCCGCTTCCCAGCATTGCACGCTAGTGTTCTAGCCACAGTTATGTGTTTCTCTTCACTTTGACCACTTGACAAGCAACGAAAACAGGCTACACCCTCCTACAACCACGATGGCTGCACCTGATTAGACGAACGCTTCACGTGGGGCTCCCAGATTTCAAATCAAACCATAATGGCGGCTTGTTTGGAATACAATCTCTTATTTTACGAAAATTGTTCGCCAAAACATGTTTCTGAAAGGTCTGCTGCTGCTCCTTCAAAGCGTTGACTTATGAACTTGCGCATGATCTTCACGACAGTATGCAATAATCGTTCTGGGGACTGGTCAGTGTCATACTTAGTGTTGCCACTCTTCTGTCCAAGACACAGCAAGATTTGTTGGTAATATGTCTGTCTGACATAGTGACTGTGGGGAAAGACAAAAACAATGTGTAGTCTAAAGCTGGCATAAGTCATACTTACGTACTACTTACTGTTATTACTTATTGCTTTTATGCAGGATTATGATTTTTAACTGTGTCTCTGAGTGATGACTTCAAGGTTCAAGAATATTTATTTATCCATAAAATCGAGGCAATTTTAGCACATTTTTCAGTTGTCCTACATTCTTTTTTCATGGCTTAAAAACTTTAGTTGAGGAGTTATCCTGCAGTTATTTTTAATTAGCATTACTGCATGACGCAAAGTGTTTAATCCAGGAGAATTTCTTACAGCAAAAACATTCATCTGAATAATATTTTCTTTTTTTTTACGATGCCTTTTTAAACTGTAAGCCTGACGGAAAAGTCAATGTGTTTATATTGTGAACTCTAACCATTTTGGACCTTTAACACCCGTGACGACACACGAAACCCCTACAACTTAAAATACATTTACCAAAATTGCATTGGTCTTAGCTATAGCACTGTAATTGTACTGAAAGTCTTTTCGGTCCATTGGAAACTATAAACACATCACCAATCTCATGCTGTGATATGTTTTTTACATTTTGATTTGACATTTATTGGCTCTAGGAGACATTCATGTCTGTTGCCAAGGGGAATATCTGCAGCGTTTCTCTCTGTTCCTAAAGTCTTTGTCAAAATATGAAGTTCTCTTAGGGTGACTTTAGCAAAGTCAAGTGTTCCTTCAACATGTTCTTTTTTTTATTTCTTTTTTTTTTAGGAAAACTAGTAGTCAAAATAACCTCTTCAATGTGAGAAGTTGACACAACAATTTAGCCTGAATCTTAAGGGCGAGCAGACATAAAAATATCCCTTTTCCTAAACATGCTGTAGCTGCTGTAAAAACCAGACGACTTTCAAAATCGCATATCTGCATTTGCAACACCTCATTTTGTCCTTTTAAAACTAAACTACTTCTTTTGAAATGCATAACAAAAAGACTGTGATAAGTCCACAGAAGAACAAAGCGATACATTTTGTCCACACATTTTCAAGTCAAATAATATTGCTATGTGTGTTTCTGATATAATTTTTTACATACACACGTAGAAATTCATTGTAGGTACTTTTAGTGTTCAGGCAGCCAAGTTTGCATATAAACAGTTTTCACTATATATCTCCTGTTATAACACAGGCACTTGTATTTTTAAACTTGAAACTGAATTTGAATCATTGATATTTTAATCTGAGTTGGTCAACTCGAATAATTGCAATAAAACCTGGCACTGGTGTTTGCTGCTGGCTGATTGTGAGTCGCTACAGCCGGTCTGTCTCTGGAGCTGCCATCATCTCTCCTCCCGGCGAAGTAACGTTAGTCTCCAGCGGTGGGGGAGGGAGCCAGAGAAGTCCACGGGGTGCACTAGCTCGCTAAATATTGTCTCATTTGCGGTCTGATGAACAGTAAAATCATCTATGTCAGTGCCCCATATCACTATTTTCCAAGCTACTGTAGCTGTCGTATTTCGCGGAGATGGACCTTCCTTTCTGCCACTTTGATTTTGGATCTAATCCAATAAACAATTATCAAAACATAGGCTTGTTATTAGTGGTGCTAACTGAATCTGAATTGGAAGAACTGAATCTGAACCATGAGAACTAAATGTGGAGGTATACAGTATAGAGAGTTGGATTTTTACAGAGCAACTGAATTCAATTCTATAATATTACTTTTGAGTGTTCAAGTTTATTGGAATTCTGTTCCAAACTAATTTATTCAGTTTCAAATTATGTAATTCAAATTCAGTTTTTTTTTTTTTTTATTAAATTGTTCTTAAACATGGATTCACCTATTTTTTTTCTTAATTGACAATTCCATTAAAGTTTTATTCCAACAAGATGAACACATTTTCGAAAATGTTTACACAAAAGTGTAAAGCTGTGTTATTTGTGCAATTCTACTTTCAATGGAAAGCAATAAAATGACAAATATGGGCCTGCAGATGGCTGGAAAGAAGTGGACAATGGTCTGTTCTCCAGAGAAGTTCAGGATTATTTATATCACAGCACAATCTGGCAAGACTGCAGTTAGGCACAACATGTAAATTAGTACTCCGATAATACTGAAACAAGCTCACTACAGTTTATAACTGTGGGAGATCAGATAGCAGGAAGTGGTCAAACTGCAAGACAGCTGACCAAAGTTTCTGACATGCCAGAAATCCATTGTATTGTCCAACAGCAAGATTGTTAATTGTTCGGGCAATCAGGCATCACAATGCCCTTAAAACTGAATGTCCCATGACAGCCAATCGGGTTTATATCTTACTTTTATTCTAAAATAAGTCAGGGGCATCCTTTTCATATAAAAAAAAAAAAAAGAACTTGAATGTGAACTTCAATGTGAAATTGATCTCTGTGCACATACAAATTATGCAAGATGTTTCTTTGAAATACATTTCTTTAAGATGATATATA
The DNA here is from genome assembly GCF_008315115.2 of Sander lucioperca. Classification (NCBI taxonomy): domain Eukaryota; kingdom Metazoa; phylum Chordata; class Actinopteri; order Perciformes; family Percidae; genus Sander; species Sander lucioperca. The sequence continues at coordinate 12,245,310 of NC_050174.1, forward strand.
TATAGATATAGATATAGATATATATCTATATATATCTATATATATATATATATATAGATATAGATATAGATATATATCTATATAGATATAGATATATATATATATATATATATATCTATATATATATATATATATATATATATATATATATATAAATGTGTGCTCGAAAACTGATTTGCATAGCTGAAACCAATCTTTAGACATCAAGAGAGAAAACACAAAATCAAAGCAGATCTACTTGTCAACATAGAAAGTCTCTCCAAAATAAAATGAAACTAAGAAATAACCATGCTAGGATTTGGGAGATTCAAACTTACACTGATTGTAGGTACAGCAAGAAAAAGGCCATTCTGAAACAGAATGGCCTTTTTTAATTAATGTGCACTGACCCTATATATAAATAAATAAATACAAAATATAAATACAGGTTTTGAAGGTGACCTTAAAGGCTTTTGCATATTTCTTAAAGTGCTCATATTATGAAAAAATCACTTTTTCTGGGATTTGGGGTGTTATGTTGTGTCTCTGGTGCTTCCACACACATACAAACTTTGAAAAAAATCCATCCATGCTGTTTAGAGTGAGATATAGTTTCTGAATGTGTCCTGCCTTCAGTCTCTGGGTGAGCTGTTCAAAATCGGCACGGCTTGTGACGTCACAAGCCGAAACGAGCAGGCTGACCGCAACCATTAGCTCGTTAGCATGCTAACGCTAATGCTAACACTAGCATGCTACCTTGTTCTCAATAGCAAAGCACTGCTACAACACACACAAGTTCACCATAATCTACAAAAGAACTACTTACATGTGCGCCCTCATTTAGAAGTCTTCCAGCTAATCCTGCCTTGTAACTGACCGAAGTTGTAGAAACAGCCTTTCTTTTATTGTCTATGGAGCTAGCTAGCTGACATGATCTACATCTGAGCTACTGCACATGTGCAGTGCAATTAAAGATAGTACAGAAGAAGGAGAAAAGAGGTCTCACTCTGTAGCTAAAACAGAGACCAGGTGAAAAGAGGATCTGCAGCAGTGAGAGAGAGCACTGCAGTACAACAAAAATATGGTGTTTTTTGAAAATTAAACCATGTAAACCTATTCTGGTACAACCTTAAAATACAATTATGAACCTGAAAATGAGCATAATATGGCTGCTTTAATTAGTTTGTCAATCAATATGAAATGGCAAAAACAATCATATCCTTAGTTTGGTTCTCAGTGGTGGATCTAGGTAAATCATTGTAAACATTTACACTCGTTTTTGGCCTTTGTGGCTGATTGCCTGTGCAGCAAAGAGGGGGATTTGAATTGATAATAAATGTAATTTGATAATGTACAAAATTCATCACACTGCTAAGAGCCTTTATTCTGTCTTCTTAGACAGACTCATCTATTATGTAGAGATCCACGAGTCTGAAGAGAGAGGGAGGAGAGAGAGCAAGAGGCTGAGTGAGATAAAGAGAGAGAGGGGAGAAGAAACTGAATGAGATAGATCAGGACGAAGATATTTGGTGAGATCTTTGGTAATTAGATGGATTAATGAATCGGAGACAATCCCCATAAATGGAGATTAATTCCTGTGACGTGGCCATCATGTTGTATATTTATCAATGTCGAGCAAGTATTTTATTAATAAGCCATAGATCTGGCCCTGTCCCTGTAGCTAATAAAGGAGTAATACGTCTAATTCACAAAGTAACAGATAATCTGGTGGAAGAAGTGATTTAAAGATTTAATAGAGAAACAGCGTGAGAAAGAGAGAGAGGTTTTTAGAAAGTAGTCATTGGTCTTTGACAGGATTTAATTATAATCATCTTTAGCCAGTGATTTATGCTATTATGACATCACACATATGATTTACGAGGCTAATATGCTAATCAGTGTGTGTGTGTGTGTGTGTGTGTGTGTGTGTGTGTGTGTGTGTGTGTGTCTTGTATTTGTGCATGTTTTTGTGTGTGATCAAGATTTTTTTTTCCGCTGTTTTACGAAAAACTACAGGTGTAGCTCACAAATACAGATGGCACTCAAAACGAAACCAATGTAGATTAAGTACACAATGCAGTCTGTTTGTTAGAGTTCACACATGTATGTTGTATTTCAGAAGAAAAAACTCCTGACTTCCTGACTGAACCTGAATTCCTGACAGTCAAAGGAAATAAAAATGGTTTCCACCAGTGTGTAGCGTTTAGGCCATTATTTCCTCTAAGAGTATGCGCTTGATACAAACCATTGTGATATTATGATAGTAGTATAGTAAAGTATATAGTAGTATACTTTTTACTCATTCAGTCTGAGTAAAATACACTTCAGAAAAAAAACCATTAAGTGTGAATGTATTTTCTTCATTGGTTGGGAACTTGGGTAAAAAAAACGTAAGCATTCGAACTAAGCAGTTTGCCTATAACATGTTTAGGGTGAGATCTCTTTTATTATTAATTAAGTACTGGTACTATTACAGGTAAAAACTATTTTTGACAGGTATTTTTCTTAATGACCTCACTGCCAGTAATCGTTATATTTGACGGCTCTTTCAAACTGCTGTAAAAAGAAGATGTAATATCAGTATCAGCTAGAAGGGCTAACGGTGACACTACGTTATCATGAGCTGTTAAGATGAGTGAGTCGTGCTGAAAGTTATAAGCAGTTTTATAACTGAGAAGATGATAAATGTTTACTTTATAAGAGCAGCTGCTTCCGACAACAAATGCCTGTAGCCGGCAGTGAAACCCTCAAAGTACAGCATTAAGTATTTGGTGTGAATGGTGACTCAATGCGACCAGCTGTGGGGTTTACTTTCCAAAGGCTGGCTGTGTCAGAATGGTCGGCATCAGAGTTCAATGAAAAGACAAAATTTGTATACTCAAATATTGTATATGAAGCGCTTATGAAGTATGTGACCTTCATAAGCGTCTGAATAATTGCTTCTCTTTGCTGCATGTTGCACATTTATGCTCCAGTTTCACTTTGAACCCAAAACATTTAAGTACAAAGTGCACATGTGATGCGTCTGTTACACGTGCTGCACAACGATGCCCTACCACCTGTGATTGATGATGGCTATTATGTTTTTAATTCCTCAGGGTTCACTACATTTCCCATGGTTCCTAAGTCCTGGAAATCTCAATAGCTGACCTGTGTCTGCAGGGAATATTTGTAAGATAGAGATGGCAATACACACGGACATACACACATAACTTGTACAAACAGCATTTTGCTCCTCTTTCCTCTATCTAACCACAAAATCCATTAGCACAAACATTTAAACTTCCAAGCACTCCAAGCATTTCCAGAAACCCATTACTATTTTTCAAGAACAAAAAAAATAAATGTCATTGCATGTCCTTGCAACCACTCAGTGTTTTATTCCTCTCTGCTGTCTGCCCTTATATCAGTGCTAATTACTCTAAATTAGTTTTAACTGGGGATGCTGAAGCCTGCCTGATGTTAGAGATTTAGAGTCAATAGGCATGTAATGGCACTCTGTCTTTGTCCGTTATTAATCAAGGTTATGTATGGAGTCGAGGACTGGAGGAATCGGAAAAACGTGTCAATTATCACTAAACAAGAGGACAGGGGTGTCGATGAGGTTTGGAAACAATGTTAATCTTTGTTTGAATTTCACAGAGAATATTAGACAGCAGACACAAGTGGCAGACTAATTAAAACAGTGATAGAAAAGATGCAGTCATCATACGGTTTTAATCTCATCTAAATTAACAATGTTGTCAGATGAAGTAGTTTTAACCTTTCCATTTCTTCTTTGGCCAAAAGCCTTTTTTGGGGCCTGTTCCAAGAACTCTCAGGGCTCTATTTCAACAATCTAAGCGCATGGCGTGAAGCGCCTGGCACAGATGCGTTTAGGGCGTGTACGAATCTACTTTTGCTAGTTTAACGGCAGAAAAAAAGGGTCCGTGCGCCAGGCGCATGGTTCAAAAGGGTTGTCCTTAGTGTCTTAATTAATCATAGGTGTATTTTGGGCACATGCAATAAACCAATCAGAGTGTCATCTCCCATTCCCTTTAAAAGCCGGGCGCGTTTGTACCTTGACGCATTGCTATTATGATGGCCGATTTGCTGTGCAGGAAGGAGGGATTTTCAGGAGCAGAAACTGATCATATATGGCACGAGCCCTATGCCACCAAAACTATTTCACATTGTAATAGTTTCATTTTTAATATTTGTTCATGTTTATGTGCTGCTGCGTGCCCGTGTGTGTGTAACAACCATAGTGTGTGTAACAACCATAGTGTGTGCGCGCTATGCACGAGCCTAAAAAATTTGCGCCGTTAAAATAACAATGAAATGCTGCGTTAAAGGAATTTAGACCAGGTTTTGGTTGGTCAATGGCGAGATCACTTTCCGCTGCCTCAAGATAGCAATATGCAAGAATTCACCGGAACACACCTCCCTGTAAGACCAGCACGCCCATGGGCACACAGATGGGCACAGGTGCATTCGCTATTTAAACGACGTGGGTGCTGGATGGGAAATTGACAACCACGTTGGTCTTAAACTAGCAAAGACACTTGCATTGGGCTTTGCGCTGCGCCGGGTGCAAGATAGGGCCCTCAGAGTTTTTGCCACCAGGCTCCAGCACCTACGAATCTCCTCGATGGGAGAGGCAACATCAGACAGGACCGACAGCAATAGCATTAGCAATTTCATTTAGATTGGTCCTTTCAAAAGTTTCATTAAAATGCCCCTCGGCCACATAAACGTTTTATGGAAGGCCAATTTGATATGCAGAAGGAAATGCAAAAGCTCTCTCATAATCCCAAATTATGGAATGGAGTGTTGTACTGCAAAGTCTAACTCATTAGCTAAAGGTTGGTCTTCTCACAACATCCATGCCTTCTGAAATTTTTGGAAAATATATTCTGAATATATTCATGTAAGGGACCGTTCGGTATTTATGGAATGGACCACCGGAGGAAAATAGGGGAGGGTCATGTCTTTTTATTCTTTGTTGAGGGGAGGCCCTGGTGGCTCAAACGGGTAATTGCATTGTTTAAAAAATGAGTGGAATAATTACGTCTGGCATGACCAGATATTTTATAAATATTTTAAATAACACAAAACAACTAAATGGTGGTAGGTAATACATCAGTTTCATATACTGCTTTAGTAAAAAAAATATTAGCTGGCTGACGATGGGAGCAGCAGGACGCAAAAAACGAAGTTACTGTTGCACTAGTCTGGACATCTTGCCATGCCAACGTTGCAATAAAGGTTTCCTAAATGCCATGTATATACATGTGATGTTAGCTTACTAATTGATTGCAGGTTTTGTGTAGATTTGGACCTTATAAGTTTATTCCACTTTGTTTAAACGGCGAAGTGGAGAGGCCTCGTTCACCTGTTGGGAGATGGCTGGTGAATGTGACGCTCGTATCAGCCTTGCTGGATACACCGTGACTCTGTTTTTGGATCTCCTGATCGCTGTGGATTACTTTTTTTCCTGTGTCATTGGATTCCGGCAAAATACGGATCTTTTTGTGTCTTAACGTTTTATGGTGAGTTTGGAGAGCCATCTCAACAGACTGTAGGTCCAACACTGATTGTTCACCGTTACATTTTAGTTTAAGCGTCTGTCTATTGTGTTCCAAGGCAGCCGTGCCGCGATTGGATTTCATAAGGGCGAATTGTTAAATTGTTACAATGTAATTTAAAATCTGCTTTAAAAATAAACATATGTGTTTTGGAATATAATGTTCAGCTTCGGCACCTTTACCTATGTGCTAAAATATACAATGACTGAGGAAGCCTAGTGACGAGTCCATAGCAACCAGTGTTGAATTGTTATTTCCCAGTGTGTTTTGCTGAATGGTCTCAATGTTTTATTGTTTTATTTCATATGAATACTAGTTTACTAGAGGAGTAACTTAGTATCTGAAGTAATGCAGTATGCATGAAGTGTGCATTTAGTTTCCATGCTTATTGTGTTTCCACAACAATGTTAGTAAGTAAATCTACTGAAATGGCCACCACACCATAACAGAGGAGTGGGATGTGTAAGATGAGAATGCAGAGGTTAACTTCTGTACATCATGGCTGTAAAAAATCAAATGTCATCTGTACTTCTATGTTAAGTGCGAACTTGCATGCAAGGGGAGGGTCATGTCTCTTTTTCAAATCATTTTGGAGGGTCATAGAAAAATTATTACTGACGAGGGAAGGGTCACGTCTTTTTAGGTTAGAGGCCACAAAACTCCTCCGGTGGACCCTTAATTAAATAACGAACAGTGCCTAACTATTTGTCTATGAAAATCTGACTCAGCATGTATGCTTTTTCTAAGTAAAGCGTTGTTTTCTGTTTAGTTGCACATGTTCAAACCTACTACATATTCAGAGAAAAGTCAAAACAACAAAACAAGCACGCAGAAGTCATTGTCCTCACTCTGTTCGGCATCATTTTCAAACTATTGCCTTTTCTACTACGCTGAAGTACTGCAATAATAATACTGCCAACATGGAACAAACACAGTGGGGCCTGGCTGGTTTATTCATGACTTGCAGTCACTATTCTGACCAACAGATCAAAACTTATAAACATATTCGGTATAGCATCATGCAAGACAAAGAAAAGCATTAAATTGTAACATTTGAGGAGCTGGAACCAGCAAAGGTTTGTCACTTTTGCTTACAAATGACTAAAACGATCATTGAATTATTAAAATAGACCGACTTTGATTAATTGACCGAACATTGCAACTCTGGCGTCGACTAAACACTGATGGCAAATCATGGATATCTTATGTACTTAACTACTATCATTTCAACAACTATTATTTTACTTAATTATTACATTGTACACCCTGAAATAAATATGATGCACATGCTGCATATGCATGCTCTAACTGGACAGGAGACATTATGCCCTGACATAGAGTTACATTTTAATCTCCTTTAAGTCTGGCCTTCTAATTTACATTGTCTATTACCATGCCACTAACGACTTTGACCTTCTTCACTGTTAAACACCAAGCCAGCAGAAGAGGAGTGTGGGCGATGAAGGTATGACGTGGTGGGGGGTAAAAAAGGGAGTGAGAGAGAGAAGGACAGGATGACAAAGAGAAGAAGGAGAGAAGATTTTAAGAGCCCTGGCATTCACTAAAGTCATAAATCTGTGGTTTATGGTGAAATTATGGCAGATAATGTAAGTAAAGGTCAGCGCAGCATGTCAGCCAACAATAGATCAAGGGGACTGATGGTTGTGGTCACACGCTGCTTGAGTTGAATCCTGTACACTTCATTCTTTCATACAGTTTGTTCCTTTTTTGTCTTTATCTTTCAAACCTTCAAATCACAGCCACCTGTGAAGTATGCCGCAGTGATACTGACTGGATGAATTGTTATTGATAGGCACTAGACAGAATGTGTCAACATTGTTTTTCACAGTTAATATATCGGCACTAGCCTGGGCAGGAATAGCTCATACATTTGCTTTTCAATTGGCTTTTTATTCCTGTAAAGACAAGTGATGATTGGATAATAATCAGTAATTACAGACCTTGACTTGACATGTTTGTGTTTCATTTGAAATGCCGTACAATGTAAATTGTCATTCCATGTGGCGTATCCAAAATATAAATTGATTGTCACACTTTTCTGCATCTTTTAAAACACAACACCAACTCTTTTATTTCACATATCCTTCAAATGTCACAACATAATTCAAGGATGCACAATGCGTGTAACTAATATTCAAGATTCAAATAAACTGATGTCCAGCAATGTGACTGGACTTCAGCTACTGGTGCAACATCTTGCGGAATTTGTCGTATTTCACCTCTGATTTAAGTCGCCCAAGTTCAGCAGTTGAACAAAGCCTATCTTAACTAACTAACTATCTTAGGTGGGCCTATTTTGGATAAATTAAGACTAACTGTCAAAACTAAAAAAGAAATGTGGCTGACATAGCTTCAGTCTTTTCAGACTGGTTCAAGTTCATTTTCTCTGGTGCATTCAGTTAAACATGATGCATTTTTGAGTACAATACAGCCCTTTTTCACAGCAGACATTTTGACATGGTGTCATAGTAGGAAAAGCACAGGTGAAATTGATAACATTAACACTGGCTCAGTTCCATTACGTGTCCCAGTAAGGTATTCCAGTGAGCCAGCAAGCACCATACTAGGATGTCCTCTAAGTCAGGTAACAAGTAACAAGTGACAAGTAAAAATGTCTGCTGTGACAAAGGTCTATTGACTCCGCAGGAGCAATGACATCATGAGACGCTTTCAACTCGATTTCACTTGTCAGGGATTTCTTTTCTTAACATACAAGCCGACAGAAACTCCTGTATCATAAACTGGGCTAACTTAACACTTTAAGGCTGACTACCTCTATAAACAGAATTGCAGAAACTTGCTAGCCAGCAACCTTAAGGCAAATATCCTTTATACTAAAGATAGCACATTTCAAGCATCACCAATGGTATGAAATGGTACACACTTCCTGTCTCCTAAAGAGGCATGGCCTTGTTTGAACGTGTAGTAACGTCATGTGGATGAATGAAAAGTAAAAAATAATTTATGAATATGTTCTTTTGCTAACGTTAGATATTAACACAGCTAAAAGACATATATATTTAGCATCACGGAGATTAGTTTTGTTAGGGCGTTCACGAACGTTAGCTGACGTTAGCTTCTCCGTGCTGCCAGATCTCGTGAGACATTGGTCCTGAGACAGAAACAGGTCTCAAACAAAGTTACTTTTCTCCTGATGTGTCCGTCTGAAAAATGCCATTTTAGTGTCAGAATATTCTGGAGATATGTGGTTTGTGAGAAATAGGTCCAATATCTACTTTGGTGATTATGACGCGAAAGGATCGCTCATAATCTGTGTTCACGTTTACTTCTCCCATTGGAATCAAAGCACACAGAGCCCACGTGACACAGACACAGGAAGCTAACTCGAGTTGGGCCGTCTCGGTTCTAAACAGTCCCTGCTTAAGGCTACAACAATCCATAATAAAACACTCAGTCGAAGACAGTGTTACCAATATTCTAAGAGGCCATTTTTAAAATGATTACAACTAGGAGAGCCACTATCCAAACAGAGTTTAATGGAGGTTACAAAGTAGTTTAATATTAATATATATCCTCTGGAGGCCCATATGGTTCTGTATTGATCCACTGTTCTGCACCTTGACTTCTGGGCATGGATAGTAGCAGAGGTCCTCATACAGTACAGAGTGAAGTAGAGATTGACTGCAGATTTATTATACTACTCATCAGAACATTCACTACCTTTTAACACGGGCATAAGTCAGGGTTAGCAGAGTCAAATGAGAATTTTAGCCCCAACACACACAATCCAATATTACCAGAGCAAAGTGCAAGGGTGTAAACCTTCTGTCATTATCCATTCACAGGCCTGTCTTATCATGTATAACCAGACAAGCTGCTTGTTGACTCAACCTTGCCTTCCTCAGAGGTAACATTTTGAAGGGAAAATTATCATTTTGATGGGAATGATGTCTCGGTATGCTGCTGAAGCCACTCTGTCGTCTCCAGCTGATAAAAAAACTTTACAACAGTCAGACGCCATCTCTCCTGAGATCGAATTGGGATGCGGTGATAAAAAACAAACATTTATTTATGTGTTCAATTATTTATTTATTTATTGAAAAACCGCAAATCCCAAAGTGCTGATTGAAATTATGGATTTGACGTTTAAACTCAAATAACCTTGTTAATGGTAAATACTGGCCCTTTAAGAAACTGAAAAAATAATGGTGGCGCATGTCTATGTGTGCTTCGAAGATTTACCATTTGCTTTGGTCTACCATCATGTGTGTAGGTCCTGTCATCAGAAATTTTTTTACACTATTGATTGTCATTGGTTTTCTTTTTAAAAAGTTGGTTAATCAAAGTTCTCAAACAGCAATAACTGTATACCGTAATGATACTTCTGTTTGATGGCCACATTTGAGATTGTGCTGACATTTCAAAAATCGTGGAAAACTAATTGGCAATCATTCCCTCTCATAATGGGCACTCAGAATGTTATCGATTAGACTCAAAAGAGAGACAGTATATTGATTTTGTTATCTGCTGATGGTGAGTGCCAACATTGTTATTTTTGTGTGTCGCCACCAACATGAACACTTCAGACTATCCATTACTGTTTTTTCTTCTTCTCTGCTTTCTCTTTTCTTACTGCTTTTAAGCACATATCAGTCTCTTATACCCTCTGGGTTTCCCTCAGCCTCGCCTGTCCTATTGTGCTCCTCTGCTTACTTCTGCTCTATATGTGGTTTGTGCATGTATGTGCACATATTCATAGTTTGAATGTAGCTGCAGGCTTGTGTGTGTCATACAACATGTGTGTAGAGTATACCTGGTAGGTATTTGTGGGTGGAAGTACAAGGAGATGCTGTACCTGTGCTACTGTGTACATCTTTGTGAGTGCAGGATTGTGCATTAACATCTGTACCAGTGTTTGTTATCTTGTGGAAGAGCATGTGATACTGTGTGTCATTGCACATACCAGCTGGGTATATACTGAACCTCTATGTCTTTGTGCTCAAATGCATGCATACATGCTTGCATGGGTGCATCAGTAGGTGTGTGCATCAGTAGGTGTGTGTGTGTGTGTGTGTGTGTGTGTGTGTGTGTGTGTGTGTGTGTGTGTGTGTGTGTGTGTGTGTGTGTCTCTATCTGGCATCAGCCTCTGTGTTGGAATCTCCCAGAGAGTATCTTCCCCGAGGTGTCACAGTATCATGATAAATGGGCTCGGCACACAACCACAATACCCCACAGCAATATATTTCCATAACTCTTTACTGCTTTAGAGAAATATATGCCATTTCTTGATAACACTGGGGCACCATTATAACTAGATAGATAGATAGATAATAAGATATACCTTTGGCTCCAAAGGCTTATTTGGTTGACTAAGTTTGGAACTGGCTTTTGCATGTATCAAAAAGCAGCTGCTATTTCAGGAGTTACTAAAGAAAAGTGGCATATATTTACAACACTTATGGTATTCATCACATTAGCAATCTAAGATCAGGGTTTCCCCCAGTGTATTGCAAGCCTGGTGGCCCACCGGGCCTACGTTGCCCCCCACCGGGAGCTCGGTTGGAAACTTAGACGTAGTCATATTTTCAAATCTCCAGATAGCTTTTAGGGCTGACTTAATGTAGAGCCCTATTGATTCGGTGTTTAGCTTTTTTAAATTCTCAATTTCGCGATTCCGTAGGAAAGGCCCTACCTTACAATAATGCTACCATCAGTCTGTGACTGGCCCGAGTCGGGCCTTTGTAAAAAAAAAATAAAAAAAAATAAAAAAAAAAATAAAAAGAAACACTTGCCACCGGGCTTAACAACTTTTCTGGAGGAAACCCTGAAGACACATTTCTGCATATATTTTGAGCATATAATTTGTGAATCAGACTTGTGTCCAGAAGATACACATTATTCATTATTCATGAATGTAATTAGATTTTGTTCAGCAGTGGTGTGGAGCTCTGTACTTTAAATCTTATAGTGTCGGCTGCAGAAAGAAATTGCATTCACAAACTATGTGTGCTGTGTGCTGATTTCCTAACCTGACTGCCAAACCACTCAGCTGACTGTTCAGGTGACTGCAAAACTTCCACAACTTCATATTGGGGTCGATATTTACTGTATTTAAAAATCTACTAACCCACAATGCTTTGACTATATTTGCACTTATTCACAATATGCCACGACTCCATCTGATTTCTGCTTCTCTGACATCTTTCTTCAAGCCAAATGAAAGAAACACTAAAAGAATAGTAAGAATAGTACAATATCTTACAATTTGTTCTAAATAGTGTTAATTTCGTCAGACGAGACTAAATATGTTTGTCAACGACCTTTTTTTCCATGACTAACCCCTCATTTCCACCAACTGTGGTACGGCTGCGGATCGGCTCCGCTGCGTGTCGGTCGTCCTTCAATACCCACTAGGTCCGGATTTGTTGCGGCATGGCTGCGGCCATGACTGACAGCTGTAGTCACGAGGACCCACGAGATCTTGCAAATTCACGTAGAATAGAACCACAAAACCAACAACAGTTTGTTTCCATCCAGAGGAGTAGAGGGGAAACAACTCTGTGCTGTGTTTTCAAGGTGTAGTGCAGGGAAATATGATCCGCCGTGAACACAGTGTATTTTATTTTGAAAATTAACCGGATGTTTTATTTTGTTTCTGTGCTCGACTTCCTGTCCTGCACAATCTGTCCTGTGCTGAATTGCTGCGGAGCTCTCCGGCGTCTGGCAAAAATAGAAGCTCTGCGTATCTGCTCCGGAGGGCTGCGGACCGCCGGAGCTGGGATGGAGTTGGAACGCAGCCATTCCGCAGTCAGTGGAAATACACACATTAACTTTAATGGAAACCTATTGACTCCACCGCAGTTCCGGAGCGGAGCGGAGCGTCTACAGTCGTCTCAACTTTTTCATCATGAGATAGAATATTCTAGCCTGGATGCCAGCCAAACTTAGCCCCGCCCACAACATTTGAGGTCGGGAAGTTCTGACTAGAATCTCAGTATGACGATGTCAGGCTAAGAATATACAGCAGTTACTAGGGTTGGGTACCGAGACCCGGTGCTAATACGGCACCGGTGCCTTAACGACCGCTATCTACCGGACCGAATAGCAACGCGGATTTCGGTGCCACTTAAATGCCTGCACTTCTCTCTGATGCTCCTGAACGGACGTCAGAGGCAACCAAAAAACCACCGCATGTCATTTGGCAGCAGGTAACGTTAGCCTACCGTTAGCTAGCAGCTGAATTAAACACGGTTATAATGCTGACAGCTAAACGGCGTAAACGTTTGTCTGTATGTCACTGTAGAGGATTCCTCTGCCGTTGTCTGAAAAACAACACAGATGTTGTGTTCACTTAAGTCGCCTCGCCAGTCTCATGCTGCATTCAAAGTTATTGTAAAATACCCTTTTCCCATCCAGTGGTTGTTTTTGTCGTTTAACAGGAATTTACTGGTGAAATAAGGAAGAGGCTTGATATTTGGTTGCATTTTACGTACAATGATATTGACAAAAAATCAGAATGTGTCATAACTATTTGACTGAAATGGTTATCAGAAATAATCTGTTATTTAAAAAAAAAAGACTAAAATGTTTTGACTAAAACTAGATTAAAATGACGAGACTTTTAGTCGACTAGTCGAAAGTATTTTTTTTTCCCTTTAATTTTGTTAATTTTTATATTATTATTCTTGCCTTATTGGCCTTAATTGGGGGTAAATAATAAAAATCCCATCTTTTCAACCTCATCCCCAACTTCTCTTGACAGTTTACACCTGCTCACGACTTCTCATCCACATCTTACCCTCAACAACCTACGTTTACGTATCCTCTGCCACAGTATATGATTTGAACCTTTATGGCAACCTTCAGACAGTGCCTCTGTCAGATCATTGTGTTTGTGTCAGCATCTTGGTAATGTGAAACATTTCCTGTCCTTGAATGTCATTTGCATGTTATTTATGTTCATCCTTTTCTCTGTCCCTGTCTCTGTCATGTCTGCTTATAATACTGCAGTGGTCATTTGCAAGGCCAAGCATCAGCACACAATAAGGTATTTCACAGAGGTAACACACTACTCCTGATAAAGGAAAAATAAAACACCTTCACTTGATAGGTAATTTCATCCTCTGGTGTAACCGTGAACAGACTCCTTTGTAAAAAAAAAAAAAAAAACTGAGTCCCTTGAGAGCGTTGATTACTTCATATTTCTTTATCTTGGCTGCATTAGCAAAACAGCAGCAGCAGCAGCTGTAATCAATTGGCAGGTTGATGGAAATATATAATGAGGGCACAGAGAAAGATGGTTAGCGGATGCAACCTCATTACCTCACAGCTTATGTTGATCTGCCAAGGTGGATCTGCCAAGTTTAGTGGGTTTTTTATCTTTTCACACTCTACGTCTGTACTTGAAATAAACTCATTAAGTTGTGCACATTCATACCTGGGAGCTGTGCAGTCCGGACACCCCAACTGCGATTTGACAGTAGGGGTGTCTGGACTGCACTAATGTTCACTTCCAAATTTTCAAAGCTCACATTTTACCACGCTCCACTCCGAGAACAACAATTCAAAACATGCAAATACACATTTTGTATTTCTGTTTCATCGGCAAGCATTCATCCCTTTCTGTTTGCTCATCATCTCAATACATTTTATATACAGCTTGAATCCATGACATGTGCAAAGTAAATGTCCAGGTGATTGAAATGAATTCACATTACTGTGCTTACATTAAAACACAAACTACCTTGTAGTTGTAAATAAAAGTAAAACCGTCAGAATACCCATCTTGCAGTGATCAATGCTGGTACCAGTCAATGTTGTCAATGTCAAACAGTCGTTGTTTTTTCCATCCCTTGAACAAAATCAATAGGAAATAGATGACATATTTGATCCTGCTCCACTTCATCCATAACTGCCTAGGAGAGAATTTATTCAAGCACAATAATACTCCGCCCCTATACGAATATCGGACATGATGATTAATCTGCTCCCTAATCCCCCTTAAAATGCCTCAATCGATAAAGGATTGACTGTCTAAGAAGTAACAATATTGCCGGAGCACTCATGGGATGAACACATTTTTTGCATTAACTGTGAGATTCAGGTTCAGTTTCATGTTCTGTCACAGCCACATATATCACGGCTAGCTACATTTCTCTTTCAGCAAAGGATACAACAATATGGCTACATCAAATAAATGGCAGACACTAGATAACTACTAAGAGCATGGATATAATTGCAAAGACACAAAGCACAAAGTGTGAAAATAAAGTACGGAATTACTGGATATTTTGTTAACGGTTTTGCCTTTAATGGCATTAATTGTATTATACCTACCTCCAAAACAAAATAAAAAAAGCTTTTTCAAAATAATTAATTATGCAAAAGCTAGGAAGAAGTTTCACGGTAATTGTTATGAAAAACTATGCGAATAATATGGATGATTGCTCACATTAATTTGTTTACAAGAACATCCAACAGATCACGACATGAAAATCTTTTAACTCTAGTTTTGAGTTAGATTAGGAAACACGTCAGTAAAACTCTCCAACAGGAGCACAGACCTTTGCCAAAACCCCAAAATCTCCCAAATTAGCCATTGCAGCCTAAATAAGACTAAGTCGGGCGTCTGGGTAGCTCACCTGGTAGAGCGGGCGCCCATATACAGAGGTTTACTCCTCGACACAGCAACCGCGGGTTCAACTCCAACCTGCGGCCCTTTGCTGCATGTCATTCCCCCTCTCTCTGCCCTTTCATGTCTTCAGCTGTCATATAAATAAAGGCCTAAAACACCCAAAAAATTCTAAGTAATTAAGACTAAGTAATTAAATAAATTTACTCAAGTACTTTACTACAGTACAATTTTGAGGTACTTGTATACTTCAGTATCTCCATCGTACGCCACGTTTTTACTTCTATTCTTTATTTTAGAGGGAAAAATGGAACTTTTTACACTGCTATTTCTCTTTTTTAGAGGCTATAGTTACTAGTTACTTTCACATTCAAAACCTGTGATCAATTAGTAATTTTGCTTTTATCACTTTAAGTACATTTTGTTGCCAATACTTATGTACTTTTACTTTTGAATGCAGGACTTACTTCTAATGAAATATTGTAACAGTGTGTAAATCAAATACATTATCAGAATACTTCTACTGGTACTGGGATAAACACCGGTAAAGGGCAGACAAAGTTTGGCCAAAATCAAAAAGGTGTCATAAACAAAAGGACAATGTATACTGTATGTATAGCAAATATTGTGTTAAGAAGCCTTAGGGTGAAGTGTCCATTTTAATTTAAAGTGGACCATTTTTGGCAGCATGAATATCGACACCCAATTGTGTCTAAGTGTGAGTCACAGTCAGCTAAAGTTTGGCTTGGGGGTGGCATACGTTTCCTTCATTTTGAATGTTCTCACCAAATTTGACAAATGTCCGCCCATTTTAAGATATGTTGACTAGGGACAAACATTAACCGTGATGAAAATGATCAAATAACCTTAAAGGAGGTATTCACAGGGAGGGTAATTAACTGTCATCTTTGACAGACTAATGTGTAAATTGATCACAAGTATGTGAAAGTTAACTGTTCCTTGTCTTGATCAGTTGAAGGTAAATAGTGTCGTCGTTTTGCTTCCAATGGGTTGACATTTTTCTTCCAACACTGCTTGGCCTGAACTGGAATAAGGACAGCCCCCTCTGATTTCCTCTCACTTGAGGAGCAGCTGCTCTAATGACATACCAGTCTTCAAACCATGAATACATGGACTGTAAAATTGAAGAGAGTGCCGTCCCATTTATTTCCCCAGTTTTCTTCTTCAGGCTTCAAGCGTCTGTGTCCCCCTGTAGTTAATTGCAGTTCTAAGCCGACGCGATGCCCTCCCTGTCTATTACGTTGCGCCTGGCTATATCTGAATTGTCTGTGTTGATGTGAGTCACTCTAGGAGAGAAATTCAATTACCTCCCCTCTCTACCCAGTCATGGCCCTGCCCAGCCAAGCTGAAGTATGACTGATATCTGAAGGAGAGAGAGAGAGAGAGAGAGAGAGAGAGAGAGAGAGAGAGAGAGAAAGAGAGGGAAAGAGGGAATACATTGAATAAGTGTGTATTTGAGAGAAAGAGAGAGCAACATATTGTAGAGGACTGTTAACTAGATGGAGGCAGTAAGATGGAGAGAAAGTTTGAAAAAAAGTGAGAGACAGACGGAGTTGAATGGAGAGAAACAGAAGATGCGGGAATATATAGATGCATTCCCATGAAAACATAATCTGACATTCACCATCCAAGCATTTTGTCCTTGATGGAGGTCTGAACGATATGGGCGTCGCATCCCGGAAACATGATTATTGGAAGCTGTTTGGTTTTATGAGACATCAAATAAAATTCCAAACAAATGGATCTCCTTGTCATGCTCTGGGCTCAGGCCTCCTAAAGAAATCTCATCTGGTAGCATGTAAATCTTTTTATTTATTGGATTTTACACAATATTTTATTACTAATTTTAATAGTTGTCTCAATATCCACACCAATTTGTTTACATAATTTATAACATATGCCAAATGATGCTTGACTCTATAATCTCACTGCCTATTCCCCCCCCCCCCCCATTTTCTAACTACTGTAATACAACAGATTCACTCAGTTTTATTGGGTAAAATGTTGTATTCAGAGTACTGAAATAAAGGCAAAGGTGTGCATTTTTTTCCTTGTATGCTCACTGTTTTCAAATACTGAGAAAAAGAAAGAAATGCAATGAAAAGAATTACTCACTACTAATACTTTTGTTAAAACACACATACATTACATAAGCAAGAAGATTATGGACTAGCATGGTAATAAAAAAGACATGTTATGCTGTGTGTTTTGACCAACCTGAAAAAATGTCCCTTTTTTTATTTGACTACTTTTCCTTAAGTGACGCTTAAATAGTAAAAATAATCATTGCCCTGAAATATACACCATACACATATGTAAACATACTAAATTTATAGTAACCTCACATGAATCAGTCAGCAGTGGAGACTTAACAGTACAAAGGTGCTGCACAAGCCAGTACCCCCATTTCTGTATTTTCAAATTCCATGAGATTATGGCCAAAAGGTCTTGGCCTCATTTCTTATGAAGATGTTCAAGAGGAACAAGATAACATTAAAGTAGAGGACAAAGAGACACCGGAAGATAAAGATGATGAAAAGTACAACCCAGAGCACAGTGAGTCTTCTTCAGTTAATGCAGACACCCCTGAAGACTATCAGGGTGAAAAGGGGACATTTTTGTCAAAGAATGAAAAGATAACCTGGTCCTCCTCACAGTGTGGCAGTCAGGACTGGATGACAGCACACACTTAGATCAAGATGACATCAGGCCTATTAGATTGGCAGTTTCCATTGGTCAGGACATTGTCTCAGTTTTTCATCCTTTGAGCACAGCAATGTAGGTCCACTCAAAGAATGAGAGCAGAATGCTGATACACCTCCACATGATCAGTGTTTTGAATAAAGAATTCTCATGGTGTTGACTAAGCGCAGCACCCACGCCATTGTGCTTGCCAAATAGTAAATATTACTTTATTTCTTCATCAGCCCCTGTATGCCCCTTGTGTAATAAAAAGTCCAGCATATGTTAGACCCTCAGACACAGTAGCAGAGAAGGATAAATGACCCAGGCTCAATGATAGCCTGACTTTCCCAGACCAAATCACAAATGCAAATTAGTCAGAAACCTCTCAGTTCATTTTTCGAATTCCAAGTGACATTATCAAGCCGTAGACCAAAATGCCTCTGGACGCCACTGGATAGACCTAAAACCAATTAAAGCAACAAAACCAAACCACAGTGCGCTGAGATGGGCTGTGATGGTTCAGCATCAGTATGTCTGTGTACGAGTGTTGCTGTTTTTGCCATTAGACATTGAAGATAAAAGGTGTTATCACAAATATGCAGAATTAACAGAAATTTTTTTTTTTATATCAGCTGCAGCCATCTTGGTTGTTTTTGAAAATGTCTCAACGGTGCTCTTCTTTACAGTCATCATTTCAATCCTCACCCATAATAGATAGATATATAGATAGATCTGTCCAAAGGGTGAGGGGGACCAGACGCATCTGCCAGAGCAAATAAAACATGTCATAAGCTAAATGGGGCCACATACAACAAATAGTACTGTATACTGAGGAGTTGCTAAGTCAACTATCTATAGGACATAAGGATCTTAAGTGTAGCAGAGCATTACACATAGGGAACTTTCATGTTTTGCATTTATTTGATGTACAGCAAATTGCCATTTCTGTAAGATGTCCTTATTTGCTAAAGCATTGATGAGTAGTAAAGGTAGGATGGAAAGCGTACGTGTTGTGCATCAAAAGTCAAATTAGGTGTTGGTAGAGCTGAAACGATTCCACGAGTAACTCGAATAATTCGATTACTAAAAATCCTCAATGCAAAATGATTTGCATCGAAGATTCGTTTAATCAATGTTACCAACGTTGTATCGCTCACGGTGTTTCCGCACGGATGATTATTACTGTCGCACACCAGGCTGACGCTACTGGTGACACATGCCATGAAGACTGACGGCAGCGTAAATAGTGAGGGGCTAAGAGAAGAGACAGGCTGGAGAAAATGACAGAAAGTGTCCAAAGTTTGGAATCAGATCAAACGTAATTAAAATGAAAACTCTGTACAGCGTGTCTACTGCAAAACCGAACTAGCTTACCACAGTAATAGCACGATGTCAGTGCTTCAGCATCTCAATAGAAAACATTGAGTCTAACTTAATCATCCATTTCATGAAGCGGAACCGACTAAAGTAAATCACAGAGTCGTATGGACGATGAAACTACACCAGACACAACTACTACCAAAAACAAAGAAAATACGTAGTGGTGACCACAATTTGATCTAAAGAGTCGACTTGTCGACTATCCCTTCGGAAAACAGCTGATTGTTGCGCACCATTTTCTCTCACTTTCTCTCTCTCTTCACGGAGAAACAGCTGATCAACGATCTACTAGCATAAGTGTAACAGAGCTGTGTAGCATTGTAATCAAATATATAAATGAAAATAGGTTGAGTATAACTAATACTTACATATAGGCCTATATACTGATCAGTCTCAGGTTGAAACTTTGTAGTTCTGAAAGTTAAGTTGCACAACTTAAGGTAATGTTTATGTATGTTTAATGTATACCTTAGTTTGAGGTTGTTATTGCATTTCAGAAAATGTTTTCTTTAAAACAATGTAATATGGCACTTAAATGCACTTTATGTTTAGTTTTTTGAGAGATGATATTGTAAGCAATGTAGGCAATAAAAATGTAGCTTTTTCCGAAAATTAAACCAAACTATTGTATATTATTGCTCTTCAATAAAACAAAAGTATTTCTTATCCGATTACTCGATTAATCGATGGAATAATCGGTAGAATACTCGATTACTAAAATACTCGATAGCTGCAGCCCTAGGTGGTGGTTCTATAATTAATCTGGTGCTCATGAAATTTGTAGTGGGGTGCACCAGTGATTGTCTGTAATTGAGCCATTGTATCACATACAATGTCTCAATGGAGTTTACAGACTCACATCAGGATAAAAAGACAAAGAAAACTCCCTGAATACCTGAGCACATAAGGAAAATAACATGAGAAACCTCAGGAGAGGCAATTCAAAGATACCCCCTTTGTGGGGGTGCAGTAGGATCTATACATAGGAAAGGCCAATATTGATATAGAAGTCAGAAAGTATGAGGCCAGTAATATGTTTTTCATTGTTTAGTCTCTACCCACGCACATTGGATTTGAAATGAAAAACTGGCTATGAGTTTAAAGTGCTGACTTCCAACTCTAAGGGTGTTGGAGACTGTTCACATCTATATTGGGTGAGTAACGTAGGACACTGCTTTTATACACATCCCCTTAAATTTGGACCAATGCTGCTGCAGCATAGCATTCCAAACAAACCAAGCTATGGTTGGTTTTACTGATAAATAGCAGAATATTATTTGGAAATGTAGGAACAAAGACCAATGACAGCCCAGTGAGTGGCGCATTTGTATAGTCAAGGGTCTGTGTTGATGATTCAGTGAAGAATACATCATCTATTGAACACTTGATGCCTGTACCAAAGACCTGTTGAACGTTGCCAGCCCACAGTGCGTGAAAGCAACAATGCACCGTTTTCCTCAGTCTGGGAAGGTGCTAATCTGTACATCTAGAGCTCAAATTGTGGTCAACTTGACACACACTTTGGTGATAAAGTTTAGATAAGGTCATATTGACAAGAGGGAGAGAAGCGATTACTGGACAAAAAACTGTTACATCCCCTGCGGCTGCCAAAGGGATGTCGCTTGATAGTTTTCCTCATATTTCATAGCTCTTTAGCGGTGAATTTAGATAATCAAAATGGCCAACTGCCAGCTTGTCTAAAGCTTGTCTTGGAGTAGCCTGCCTTTTGCCTTGGCAATTTTAATCATGAGCATTCCCACTAAGTGCTTTTTGCTGTATGACAAGGCTAAGCTGAGGCCCGTTTTCACCCTGCTGGGAGAACAGTTACTGGAATCAAAGCTAGATCACAGTTGTCACAATGCCATTTCACTGTGTATTACCATTGCAATGCCACCAGCTCCAACAATCACCTCTCTGTCAATGATAGGGGACAGCAGAAGGCTCAGAGTCAACACAATTAAGTAATCCATTTAAGTGGAACAATGGAAAACTTGGCCCAGGTATGTTTTTATTTTCCTTTAATTATACATTTTCGGAAAATCATCTGTTACATACTGTAAAAGGGATTCATGTTTTTCTGATTCTGGTGGAATGGGATGATTCCACATCGTACCCCATTCAAATCAACATATTTATGCTTTTAGATGCGTAACAGCCAAAGCCTTTCATTCAATAGTCTAAGAGCGTCTGTTCTGCCCGTAATACATTTCATTATCATGGAAAATCCACCAGGGATATGAGTTGATATTATTACAAGCAAGCTGTGCACATCTGATTGTTGCCATTATGAATGTGCAAAGAATCCAATCATTTCTGATATGTCCACTGTCTGCTGTAATTAAAGGAACAGATACATATTCCTTTGAATACAACCTCCCACTCGGAGTGTGGCTGTTATAAACTGTACTTCAGTAATTGTTGGTTATATCAGAGACTAAAAGATCCGCTATATTCAGCCCCACGCAAGTATTGTCACTATGATGAAAATAAAATTTAGCACTTGTCTCGTGTGCATTGGCATGCATTGTGACCCAGCAATAAACCTCAGAGAATATGTCTTGCTGGATTATTAAAGTCTAGTTCTGTCTATATTGATTGGTGCTGATGCCCTTGAGGGAGTCAGGCTGTTTAGTAGCGTGACGGGCACAGTGATTCATAAACACAGCGACAGGATGTCAATGAGCCATAAACACTTCTATAAAAACTCTCTCTCCCTGGTGCTGCCAAATTTGTTTCACATACCATAAACATGGAGGTGATTTGACTATATGCATGTCTGTTTTCATCATCTCATTTGGTTCAAATAATAACTACTGCATATAAAACAGAATAGATGAAAAACAGAAAATATTTATCAACGTGTCACAACTCGGCACACAATTTATACAATACAAAATATGCGGAGGACCATCGATTCTGAAAATAATTGAATAAAATTAAGCAGTAAAACAGGACCGTATAATTTCAAATATTATGAAAGACAAAGCAGAACGACACAACAAGACAGATCCACTCATAATATGTATGGGGATAGGAAGTCGATACAACACTACATGCATAACGTGAGTTAGCTTGTTAATGTCAACAGAACACAGTAAGAAAATGATATTGTCATGACACAAAGTCTACTCCAGCAGTACAGCAGAGAGGCCAGATGCCACAGCATCTGAGTGAGAGCAGCATTTGAGTAAAACTCCTCCAAGTTAAGCACACATTTGTCCTGGCATAGTAAACACACCGCAGCTAGCGTGAGTAGCACCTTTTTAATCTCCTTGCTCTATTCCTACAACTGTTTCCGCATGATCTTGGGACTGGCAAAACAAACTAAGTGTATTTTCAGTGTAACCTCGTCAATCTGTAAGATAAAAGGAGCTCATTGTGAGTATAAGAACAGACACTGGTTACCACAAACTGCTGCCTTCAAAGAGACCATTAATTTAAATCAACACCTCTTTAAATCTGTTTCAACACAAATAGAACATTATTATCTTTATAAGTGTACCTATTAAACTGAAAAATGTAATCAGAGGAATATATGTATGTATCCATAGTTCACTACTGCATATCGGTTTTGGGCAACAGTAGCGCAGTCCGTAGGGACTTGGCTTGGAAACCAGATGGTCGTCATTCTTTGGTCCCCGTACGGACTAAGTACGGAGTGTGGACTGGTAGCTGGAGAGGTGCCAGTTCACCTCTTGGGCACTGCTGAGGTGCCCTTGAGCAAGGCACCGAACCCCCCAACTGGTCAGGGTGCCTTTATTGGCAGGCCACTCGCTCTTACATCTCTCCATTAATGCATGTATAGGTCCTGTTTGTGCATGTGTGTGTATTCCGGGCCTGTGTGTAATGTATAATAAAAACAGAGTGAAAAAAATGTAATTTCCCCTTGGGGATCATTAAGACATACAACTATGCCTTCCTGCATGACATTGCTCTTGGCGCCTCCTTTACAGAACGTTTGCCAGCCATGAGTGTCACGAGTGAGGTGTAACTTGTTTATTGCCCACTCTCTTGCAGATTTATCTAACCCACTGTGCAGATGTAACTTGATATACCTGAGCTCAGCCTGACTATCACTGACTAAACCTCCCATGGCTGTGTTGTGTTCGGTGGATTTGTGCTGCTGTTTATTGTCTTAGCACCCGATAAAAAATAATAAAATGTTATTTTAGCATCAGGCTTAGCCACCTTGTTTATCAAGTGCACCATTTCACATCCCAATTTAGCACTGTAAAATGCATTACATCCATTCAGTTCATTTAAAATTAAAACGGATTAGTAGCATTTCAAGTCACAAGAACAACAATCTACCTTGGGCATATCTCTCACTAAGTGGCAAAGTCACAAGGCTACCAATGGCATTTACTGTACTGTATCCACTAAGAAAGGTCACCCATGAGCCACAAAACCACCACAACTGGACATGACAAGTGGAATCACACTCTGCAAAAACCCTGTTACGCAGGCTCCTTGATGGACCAGTAGAAGTCACTAGTGCATGGACAAAGATGGAAACCCTGGCTGGTTTCAAATGCTTAAACGCGGTCAGCTGTGTTTGCTGGACCTAGTGGGACGTAACATCCAGCAACGGTTTCCACAATTAACTCCAACATAGGTACATTACACAAAAGTTATATATCAAATAGAGTTAACTTAAAATTAAAACCTATAACTTATTTTTGTTGGAAAAAATGCACAGTATATTGGGTTAGTTGACGTTTTTACTCTTCAGTTGTGATTAGTTTGCTGTTGATTCTGTAAACAACTATAACATTGTGAATCGTTACTGTAATGTGGTATTGGTATGTTCCCTCCAAAGAAAACAAAAAGCTTTGTGCCTCGATTAGTAAAGAGGCAGCCCCATGGAAATCCATACACAAAGAAGAATTAAAGAAGTTAACAAGGACAACAATCTGGAAGAGAAAACACATAAACAAGGAGAACAAAACAAACAGTGTGTCCTCATTTGTAACAACTGTGGAGTCAGAAGTGGTGCCAAACCTCATGCCGAGGGAGCTCCCATAAGGAGAAGGTCTTGGCAGACACAATATACTGGCAGAAGGTGTCCCAGACCTCTGTCTTGGTCCCTCTCTCCCTCATCTCACTGTCTCGACTTCTCTCTTCCCCCCATCTTTTTATGTCTCAGGGACAAGCAGACCAGAGACGAAAGACAATATGTTAACTGCTCAGCAGTGCGCACAACTACTGGTGTGTCATGAATGAGTATTGTGTGGGTGAAGATGGATTTTCAAATGAATTGTTTTTTTGTTTTTTTTTAGAACCAGACAGACAAAAGGTGTAAAAAATTCAGTGGAAACTGCGGATTGTTTTAAAATGATTAATTACAACTTCCACTTCTTTTTCCAGCAAATTGGGATTTCTCTCCATAACCTTAGATTGGTTTTAAATTGCAGAACAGCAGATAATTTGTTTGTATCCGATATTTCTTTGTTGTGTTTGGTAATCATTTTTTAAAAGAATTAAATTCAAGACGATACAAAAATGACCAAAACAAAGCACTTTGCCCTTACTACAAACTGTCATCAAGTCAGCATCAGACAACACAGCACCCTGATTGACCCTTGGCTAAGCAATCATTTTAAAATAGAAGGCCCGTAATGGGGTCTTAAATATGCACTTGATGGCTATAAACATGATGTCATGCTAAAAGACTAAGGCCAAAGCTACATATACCTGGCAAAAGGTCAACATACTCAGTTGATGAATCATGTTGTGAGGACAACATAACAAAAAAACAGCATTGTTCTTGTATTGCAGAGTAGCTAGTTAGCCCTATTGTCATAGCATAGTAAGAAAAATGTAAACGCTTTTATTCTAACATAACCTTGTTTGGATGCTAACCATAGAAAAACATACTAGAACAAGCAACAGAGGTTAGATCTGTGTTATATTGTTCGGTTTCACTAGTTTTTAGAGAAAATGTTTTGAAGACTAACTGATGAGTTTGGCACTATAAAGTAGAAAGTCTAAAAAGACTTTGGCTGGGCTGTAGTGTACACTTTCCCAAATGCAATAAAAAAGCAGGACAGGACCGCTAACGTTTGCCTACATTTTGACAAGAGCAGCATCCAGGACTTATCCTGTGCAGTATGGGAATACAGTGTCCTGAACTGGGCTTTCTTTAACTGTCCTTGTCCCACCACAATGGCTGCATGTGAAAGATGCTTGGACAACATTAAATTGGACACTGACAGAGACACAAAACAGAGCAAAGCAGAGAGATACACAATGAGGCAAAAAGGTAGGACTCCAGCCAGGGCATCTGTGTCCACGGCTGGGTGTAATCACTGCATGTGACAGTGTATAAAAGAGAAGACAAACAAGCAGACAATCAGTAATTGTAATGATGCCATGACATATTGAAAGGCCAACCCTGCTGCTTGTTATACAAACACTGCCTCGACACTCAGCTATCAATCTAGCAGCATTATAACAGAAGGTATTTTATTTAATTCCTCAAAGGGCTGCACATATAGGTTTGTTAGCTCATCCTATGTCTGCAAGCAAGGGCGTAAATCCCAGGGGGTTCGGGGGGGGGTCAGGACCCCCCCCCCCCAGAAACATCATTAAAACAATGCTGTGTATTGTAAATAACATAATGATGTATACTTAAAATATCTGTGTAAGTAGTAAAACAATACAAACTCCAAAAAATGCTTTTTAAGTTTAAAAACATTTTGAGTTCCCCCTCCCTTGCCTCACAGTGGTTTGGTCCACTGCATGCTGTACGTCAGGATCTGCACTCGTCACAGTCACATCGGGTAGTGACAGGAATATAGGCGGTTCAAGGCTGTTTTATTCACATTAAACATCGGATGAAGTTGTTCTTTTCTCAAATAGAAATAATGCTGAGTAATTAATGAATTAGTCATGACAAAAAAGTTTGCTATGTTAGTGTAATATAATGTAACGTTACCTAGCTTGTTTAATAGCTTGTTGGATAGAAATGCACCCACTACAACTAACGTTACCACAGCGATAAGCATAACGTTATGTGTGTGAACTGATATTAGGGTTAATATTGAAGATCTACAGTTGTGTTTTGCTGAATATGAAGTTAAGTGGCTGATCAGTTAAATATATATCCTCTGTCCCAGAAGAAACCTAATATTTATGTGGAGGACGCAAGATCATTTTAGAATTATAATATGACTGCATGGTCATGAACCTAACTCATATTTAGACATCTGCCGTTAAAGATTTGTGTTATTGTTGCCCAGATAAAATGACAGAGTAAAGAAAAACAGACATAAGATCCTTTTTCAGTAGGCCTACACCAAAACGCCAAGTAAGTACAATAATCCTCATATCAAGACAATTTGGTAACATCTTTATAAGAATGGGTGCTTATGGAAATACTAACGTCACTATGTCACAGGCAAAGGAGACAGAAAGAACTGAGGAACAGGGAGACCAGGGACAGTCAGGTGGAGAGTCTCAAGTAAGTGTGTTGAGCTCAGTTCATATTTTTGGAGGTGTGTGTCTGTCAGTGTTAGCAGATGAGCTTTACCAGTGGCTCACTAATTTACATTATGATCAGCTAATTTAACAAGTGTACAAAAGTATTGTATTTGGGGACACTTTTTCAAAATAAGTCATTATGTTTTAAGGTATTTTTGTGGCTTGATTGTAAACAACTTAAAAATAAATACATGGTTTTAAAGAAGAATATTTTGGTCAATTTAGTCAGCTTTTTCATTGAATCAAGAGAAACACTGAAAAGAAGGATAACGGTACAGTCTCCATGCTACACTAATGATAGTATTAAGGTTTTCCTCTGTGTACACGTCCTCTACGAGTATAATTGTGGCTGTATTATTTGTGTCCCCTTCAAAAATTGCTCTTCAGAAATGTTATGTTTATTGTCCCCTACTGTTAGATCAGATTTACGCCCATGTCTGCAAGGTTAAAAAACTATTTCCTGCCTCCAAGTGAAAATGGCCAGTAGCACATAGATCCTAGTATTGGAATTCAACACCTATTATTTATTCACACATTGTGGCTGCGAGGGTTTTAGTCTATTTATTTTCCTTTAAATCCGACTGTAGAGGTGACTCTTTCTTGTGAACTGAAATTTGAAAATATACTGCACTTTTGTTTGTGCTACTGTATTAGTATCGTATCTGTGATGTTGCATTGTATTGTTTGCATAATAATAAGGGGATTTACAGTAGGAACAGATGAAGGACTTATATAACTTTCTACTGGGATGATAAACAGCAGATGCCTTGTTTCCCAATGAGCTTCCCAATGAACCCTTGAAGCATTTGTTCTAGTGATTGTCTACATCATTTTAACAGACATCCTTTATATGGTAATAAGATTACATGCGTTTAACTAAATTAAAATGCTTTGCAGCCGCATCAGTTAAATAGCTACTGTATGACTGTATCCAGCTAAGACGTAATCACCTAATTAATGTAAATGAAGCTGCTTTGCACAACTCGATGCACACAGGTAAGTTATTTATAAGCGAATAAATAATGACAATACTGTACAAATGACTAACCTGACTGTTGAATGCTGTATTCATGGAAGGGAAATATAGATATTGGATGAGTAGATAGATGGATAGATAAGATAGATAAATGGATACATTGTGTTTTGTGCACATAACATATTGTACACTCTGAGTTAGACTGATGTGTGTGCGAGTGTGTGCGTGTGTGTGTGAATAACAATGATACATTCATGTGGTGGGAGAAATTTGTTTTCCCCACGCGAGCGTTGCACTTGCCCTGAGTGGAGGGAAAACAGTTCCTCTTTAATGGATCCCTATAATGTTCCAGTCACAGTCATTAGGGACTCCGGCTGGCACCATATTTAGAGAAAATCTTTGAGTAATTAAAGGAACCGTTTGCCATTGTGAGAACGGGGCTGGCTATAATAGGAAGTTCTATTAGTCTGTCACGGTGAAACCTAATGGCTGACCACCACACTATCATTAGAATCTCTGTGTGTGTGTGTGTGTGTGTGTGTCGGCTAATCGTATAATTAAATGGACTATGATTCATCTCAGACAAGTAATGGGAATACAAACCTTCTCTTCCTACTTCTCCTCATTATCTATCTGTCCTTTTGTTTTTGTTGTCGTTTGATTTACGCACTTCACGTCTTTCTCTGAAGCTCACTGTTGCTCACCGCAGCACTGTTATTCCTCATTTCTTCGTCCATCCGCTCCCATTTTAGTCTGTGACTCGTTTCTCTCACCCCTCTTTCGTTTCGTCTCTCACTTAGCTGTGCTCGCTCTCTCCCCTCTTATCCCTTCTTCTATCCTCCCTCCATCGTTATCCTAATGCTTTCATCTTCCCTCCATTCAATTTGTATTTCTCTCCAGTGCGGTCAGCATTTTCTCTTTTGCCGCAACTTCAACTCCCATTGCCCCGTCTCTTTTTTTAGTCCCTTTCTCCTCATTATTATCTCACAGCGACGCTCCTCTACCATCCTCTGCATCTTTGAAAAAATCAAGTTAGGAGCCAAGAAAAGCTCAGGGAAAGTTGTTCCCATTAACATGACATTATGTTGACATTATACAGTGCATTATCACTTTTATAGCTCAGGCTTTGTTTTTTTCAGCCATTTTCATAAATAAGTAAAAGAGAGAAAAGCATTAAGACTACATTTTTGGATCCATGTTTTTTTTGGGATCCTTTTCATTATGCTCCTCCCAGTGTTTTGTATCATCCCACAGTCATCTTGTAAGATCTGTCTGAGCAGATGGCCTCTCTTCATGAAACTCTGATGACAGTACAGTAATCTGACTCAACAGAGAAAAGGCTGTCGGTTTAACAACAAACTCCATTCAAGTGGAATACCAACACAGGTGCACCGCACTAAGCCAGAATGTCCTGCCCATGACAGTCCCTGCGTAAAATAAAAGGTTTGTCTCAAGCCTCCCAACTGTACGATGGGAACAATTGATCCATCGTTACACGCCACGTCATTTCTAAGTTTTTGATGCAGACCACAGAGCAGTTTTCTGATGAAGAAACTAAAGCTACCAATGTAGAAGCCTGAAATAGTGTTAGTGACCAAGAACAATGTAGTCACCATATGCAAACATACATTATTGGGCTGCAACGGCTGGCTGGTTGGCCAGCTGACAAATCGGTTGCCATGGCTGTTATGAGAAACCTGGCCAGAGGTGATGGGTCGCAGTATCCGTGGCAACTGTGGTCGAGAGTTACACTGAGAGGCCAGATGGGGCAGCAGTAGGGGGTGATCTGCCATCCTCCCTGCTTCATCATAGCAAAACCAGAACAGAGAGATGATGCCGGTGTGAAAATGATGACCTAACTAAAACATGTTTCAAGCAAATTCAACAAGACGCAATACTAGATATCCTATTTTAAACATAAAAGGGTATATGATGTACAATGTGTGGACATAGTAAGCAATACAGTATAACAGCCATACAATAAATTGCACATTTACTGGCTTATAATGGTCATTTTATGCTGATATTGTAGCTAGCTAGCTGACACAACATCATGTGTTGTTTTATTGTTGTAATCGGTGTGAGAGATGACTCAGAAGAACGAGTACCTTGGAGGGAACACCAGATATTTTTAAAATGACAGTGTGGTCCTTGTATGTTAGTCTCTTATTTTAGAAATTGCATGACTATGTGGCATGAGAAAATGTTCTCATCCAAAATACTTATGTTGGTTAAGTTAAAGTGAACTGATGAGCCGATGAGCAGTCCATCAACTGGTCGTTTGGGGTTGGTAACTGGCCAATAAATGGAATGCTTTTAAGTGTTTGCAGTTCTGCTAAAATAAAAGTAGGCTATGCTTTGAAATGGTGTTGTTGGTGAAGAAGAAAACTTAATCTAAATGGGCATCATTTAATTTTACTTATGTTTAGATTTTGCTCTTCCCAGTTCAGAATTCCACAGCAACTACTATGAAATTCATTGTTGGATTTCCCACCTGCAAACACGTCCAATTGTGTTCATTGCAATAAAAAACCAACTGGGAGCATACAGTACAGCTACCGAGGATTGAACCCAGAGTATCTGCACCACACCCCCCTGGTTCTTTAAGGTGAAAAGCTAACTTTAAATTAAAATATGCATGAATGAAAAAAAAGCAACTGATACACAGCAATTGATATTCTTTCCGTTTCGTAATTGTACTGGGACCTTAACAATGAGTAGCGGGCTCTTTGTCAATACAGTACCAAGCTATTTTTTATTAGTGCAGGAGCTCAAGGCTAAATTTGTTATGTGAGGTGTATACTAACAAGTCTGAAGAAACCCTTGATCTATGGCAGTGCCTTTGAGCTTCTTTTCAAAGATTTTATTCTCTTTTTTTCCTCACAACGTACACCTGAGTGGGCTTTTTAGGCAGATAAATTAAGCATCCCTAAAATACAAAAAGTGAACACATTCTGCAGTAATTACACTCTGCATACATTACATTCGAGAGAGTGAGAGAGAGGTGCTGTTCTGGCACGGTGTGTCCTCAGTAGGCCTGTCAGTCCCATTCATCTTTACCTGAATGATGTCACCACAACCCATCTGTCACCAGAAACCCAGGCCACGAGATGAAAAATAAAAAAAAGACAGAGTGAAGAAAGACAGAAGGAATGTTACATTTTACAGCAATAGCATCCATAGGTATGAGTTGTTTATTGACCGATTCCTATTAAGTGTCTTTGAACCCTATTTACTCTAAGGTAGAAAGACAGATTCAGATTCAAAAGGATTTCATTTCAGATATCGAATCAGCTGTGAGCTAAGCTCTCTAGATGCGTTTGTGAAAATAAAAATGCTTTTAAAATTCCCCTGTGTTGCTGACTTCTTTCTTTGTATTCACACAAGAAAAGCAAGCTCTTTAAAGCAGGGCAGCCACAAATTCTGAGGACATATTCATGTCGGAGCATATCATTAAGTAATGTAAGGTATTATTGATCTATCTGCATATATTCAAAGTCAAAGAGTGATAATACATGAGCCACGACTTTCGGCAGTATTCCTGTGCAGGAATGGGAACTGATCAATGTGATGCAATTACTGAGGATGAAATTTAAAAAAGACAAACGGGTACTGACAAAGTACAATGTGTCATCACTTTGTGAAATCGCTCCACCGTGTTGCCTCAAAGTATCTCCATAAAAGTTCACATGGTAATGTGACCTCACTAGTGATCCTGAGCGAGTCCTTTAGTTCTTAGGAGCTTTGCACACACAGGCCCAGATTTTCTGTACTGTCTAAATCCCGCCTGGGCTCCCTGTCTGTACATCTTAGACAAAATCTCAAGGATCTGGCTGTGAAGCTCAAAAGCTGGTCTTACTGATGTGAATCAGCTCCATCTGGATAATGTGGGTCGCAACAGTTTCAGGAGAGACAATGTTTCTCTATTCGGTCGATGCAGTTAGGCCAAATATATTGTCATATTTGTAAGATATACTCACGTTACACATGCATGCCGTAGATACACAAACTCCCTGTCTTACCGTTTCATAATGGACACAAAAACATAAGCACACTTCTGAAAATTTTAATTATTGAGGCTTTGAAAGTTTAGCAGATCATTTTGCTCTCTTTTTCACTCGCACTCTTTTCTCTCACACACACACCTTAAAATGTAATTTGCTTACAACTGTTTGATTTGACGGGGTTAATGACAGGAAGAGCTGAGAGGTAATTTAACGTCAACAGCTCTTCCCCTATTTCTCAGCAACAATGACAATAATCAATAAGGAAGGAAAAGGTACTACTGCTACTAATACTTAATAATTATTATATTTAGTCATTACACATGTTCTATACATACAGTAGTCAAACCTGAAAGTACTGTCTTTTTTTTTTATTGATTCCAACCAAATTTTGAAGTGGTAAGCGAGATTTAAAAAAAAACACAAAAATGGCATCTATCTGTGTGCAGAACAGGAAATAGGACATGCAACCCCTTTCTACATATTTTTGCATGCGTCTCCAGTCTTGAAGGCAACTGTGTTAAAATAGAAGAATAAAACCTCAACCTGAATGGAATCCTGTCAATCACTCACCTATTGACCTGATATGAACATTACAGGGTAATACTTTCAAAATCACAACAATTGTCAGACTGATTAGCTGAGCACTCATGTCAATCATTCCTGTGAGTGTCTCCGAGCTGTAAACCACCACTTAGAAATAAAAAATTGTGTTGACCTTTCTGTTCGCCTTGTTTTTCTTTCATCTTCTTCTTTTTCGGTTTTTATGTCTCTCAGAAACAAGTTGATTAAGTTCTGTAAAAATGAAACTTAAAAGCAACTGTAGGGCTGGGAACCAAATTCAATATGTAAGCACCAACCGAATTGTCTCTAAAGTATCGAGTATCGAAAAATGCCTTGTCATTTAGTACCCAATTTCAATACCTAAAGGAGTAAATCTCAAAGTCAGTGAGCCAATAAGCATGCAGCAGGCTTCTACCAAGATCTAATAATGCTGGTGATTGGCTGTCTAACATTACACGCTGTAGAGGCAGGCAGGAAAAACTCTACGTTACACACAGAGACGGGGCTCAAGTAGTAGGAGCTGAAATATAAATAAAAAGATTTGTACCAAAATGTATAATGTTGTCATTTATTTTTGTTTAATAAAATTGATATCGAAAAAACTATCGTTCACGAACCGGTATCAAAGTCAGGCTATTGGTATAGAAGATTTTTGAACAATTCCCAGCCCTAAGCAACTGTTATCAATATTTTTATGGATGTATGGAAGAGGTATCAAATGACAATGTAAGAACAACTCACAATGTGAAAGGGGTTGCTCATAGTGTGACGGATTATCACCTGAATCTGCAGCTCCCCTCGGCTTTACAGAGCTTTACAGCGAGGTGCAGCTCATTGTTTAGCTTTCCGGCCCGCAACTTTACAGCTTTGGTTTACCCTTACCGCTTTCCTACTGAAGCGGTGTTTTTAGCCGCAACAGGCGGCTGTTTCTCAGCTCTAATAACCCACTGTACACTAGAGCTGTAATTGACAGCTTTTTAAAAGCCCAAACCCGTTTACAGCCCGACTGTACAAAAGGCCGTCTATCAGCAGTGATTAGAGTGTCGGAGAATAGCGCAGACACACGCTTCACACCGCGAGCAGGCACACGCACCACTCGGCGGAAAAGGGAGAGAAAGAAAAAAAGAGACTGTGCTGCACGCACACAGCTCTTTTGTCTTTCGTCAAGAATGAGTCATTTATACATTTTTTAACATCATTTGTTCATGACTAACGTAGGCTACAGGCAACTTGGAAGTTGCAACATGTCACCATTCACCTCCTCAGCATCCATTTTCGCTCGAATCGAAACGCATCACCTGACCGCTCATTTACTACGCAACCCAGAGCGCAACCCAGAGCGCAACCCAGAGCGCAACCCAGAGCGCAAGCCCGAGCCCGGCCCAGCAAAGATCTTCAGCTCTGCTCAGCACCGGAAAAAAAAAACTTCTTAACATCTCTTGAAGGACAAGAGGGACGGAAGAATGCAATGAGACAGCTATGACTGATGGATTTGGTGACAAATTAAAAAACAATCACAACAAAAAAATAATTTTCTAGAAATTAAATGTGCTGTTCAACTGGAGCCAGATAATATTATGTCTCGCGTAATGTAACAAGCTAATTTTGTGATCGTATCATCACTCTATTACTAGAGGTAGACTAAAACTAAAACTCTTGCTGTTTGAGCAGAGCAGAAACCCTTTCTATTTTCTTTTAGATCATCACATTAATTACAGCCCAGCAGCCTCTGTTCAGTTTTGATGTTTTTCAAAAGAAAAATTAAAGAGATGCTGTTTTCTACTCTAAAAAAACACAAATACCAAACAGTAACCTGATAACTGGTGCATATCAAACTAAACTTTCTACCCTATTACACCCCTACTGTTTCAATATATTTCTCCATATGCTGAGATTATCTTTTGTTTTTACCTATATTACATACAGTATATTGTTAAACAGTTCATTGTTTCAATCTCATTTTTTCCCAAATGTGAGTTCCATGCAATATGATTGTCAAATATGTTTTTATTTTTAGACCAAGAGATTAATCTCATAAATCAAAACAAACACATTAATTGATAACAAAAATAGCAGTTGTAGCTGCAGCCCCAAAAACACCGAAAGCAGTTCGACCATAATCACAATTTCATGCATCTATTTTCAATATACAAGAGTCACATGTGCTGATCCCAAAAGAATATTTTCTCTCTCTCATTTCCTCCTTCCTTCTCTCATTGCTACTGTATAGATCACAATAATGTTAGTGGTGACACTCCCTTCCATGGTCATTCATCTGAAACAGAATTACATAAGCCATTTACCACCCGGTCTCCGTGATGGATGGCAGGGCCCCCAGCCAAAGTACCCTGGCCTGATCGCTCCGCTTTTCTCAGTGACAAATGTCACCAGAAAGACATACGGCACCTTCTGATTTCTTACAGTTTTAAAAGAGAATATGTTTGTTAAAGGCAAAGTAAGACAAAATACATAGGGCTTTGTCATACATAGTATCACAACGTTTTTAGTTCTTCCTCTTGGTTTTTGCTTTGTGTTGAAATATTTTTCCATTCCCTGAGTGGTGTGGACGATTGTCACATTTTGATTGATTTATCTGGACAAGGAAATGACCGTCATGCTGTGACAATTTGTGTGTCTGTGACTGTGTGTGAGAGGCACTAATTTTGTGAATCAAGGCGGAACGCACAAATTGCTGTCAAGTGCAAAATGCATAATTGAAGTGTCAGTGGTACTTCTGGTATTTCAGCTTCTGCAGAGAATGTATACCCATATGTGCATGTAGTGACTATGGATCATTCTATTATACATTATCAGTGGCCGTGTAAGGGGCTGGTAACAATCATAGCCCATAATCATAACATACAAAGAATTATGTAACAAAGTAAGTAATAAAAAGAATCCAAAATTCTGATACTAGTACTGATTTTATTTGGAATAAAATGTCTGTATAAGATGTCACATGGCTGCACACACACTGACCATTCCTAATGATTGTGTTTGACTTTTTTTTCCCTTCTAGTTTCTTGTTCTTGGCTACACAACTAAGTGTCTGATTGAGATTGTTGTGTTTTAGTTTTTCAGTGCAGCCACAGGTCAAGCTCTATCCTAATTAAAAAAGTGATGCTTCAGGAGTCATAAACGGAACTGTTCAGAAGACGTGATCCTGAGGGGTTTCAAAAAAGACAGAGGTTTAATTAAATTATGGTATTGCATGGAAGTCAACTGTTTGTCCAATGTGTCCTAAGGATGTCAATCTCTTCAACACTTCCAAACTAGAAGGCAGTGTAGAATACCAAATTATAGTCCAGTAGTTTGATGTGCACAGAAGCACAAAAGTTCATGTGATTGTTTTGTAACAACCTGTTGATGTTTGTGCAAGATTTAATCGAGATACTAGGGATGTAATGATGCATCGTGAATCAGTTAAAAATTCATTTAAATGTGTAAAGATTACAACCTATTTGTGATGCAATTTTTAAACAGCCTAGGGCATGACGCTAGTTAACATACAGCAGGTAACGTTAGCCTACCGTTAGCTAGTAACGTTAGCTGGCTTTAACACGGTTAAAATGCTGACAGCTTAGCGGTGTAAAGTGTGACTGTTATTTCAAGGTGTTTATTGTTTTAAGCCCCCGACGTCGTCTTCCAGGCAGCGCTGCCTGGAAGGCACTAGGATTAGGCAATGGTTAGGGTTAAGGTTAGGTGCCTTGAAGTCGACAGTCGCAGCGCTGCCTTGAAGTCAACGTTGGGGGCTTAAGCGTAAAAACCGTATCGTGAACTCAAAATCGTGAATCGTATCGAACTGTGAGTTGAGTGTATCGTTACATCCCTACAAGATACCACATAATCGTGCTTTGAAAATGCACGTCATTCAAATTTCAGACTGCAAATCTGCAAAGAACACAAACCTGATGACTTCACATGCTTGTCTGAGAGTTAATCAGATAAATGTGACTGCCTTTATACATGGAAGCTGTTATTGCTGAGAGATGCAGGTAAAAATCTGCCAATCTTTACTCTGCTTTGCCAGCATTACTGCTATCATCAGAATGTAACTACAATGTTTTCTTCTGTGCAGTTGAATGTGTCTACTGTTTGAAGAATGTGTAACATTTAGAAGTATTGTGAAGTCCTTGAGGCAGGGGTGAAAAGGAAGACTGTGCACACTGCTTTTGTCCAATGTGACAATAGTGCATGCAAGCAAAACATAAGGGGTTTGTAAGGTTTTGAAGAGGACTACTGTATGTGGGTTCACCCTAATCAATTAAAGTAAAACAAAAGAGAACAGAAAATGCACGTGCAGCATGATTTTGATCTGGTCAGTTAATAATAATAATAATAATAATAATAATAATAATTTATACTGTTTATTGATCCCCAGTGGGGAAATTACAATTTACACTCTGTTTGTTAGAAATCACTACACACACATGCTCAGGACCTATTCATGCACAAATGGAGAGATGTCAAAGTGAGTGGGCTGCCAGTGCTGGACCAGGGCCCTGAGCGGTTGGGGGGGTACGGTGCCTTGCTCAAGAGCACCTGGCAGTGCCCAGGAGTTGAACTGGCATCTCTCCAGCTACCAATCCACACTCTGTACTTTGGTCCGTACTGGGACTTGAACCAGCGACCCTCCGGTTTCCAACCCAAGTCCCTACGGACTGAGCTACTGCCACCCCCTTTTTTTCTTTTTCTTTTTTTTTTTTTTTTTTTAATTTTCTTTTCTAATAATTTATACTGTTAGTTAGTGTCCAATGGAAATGCAAAACGCAATGAATCTTGATTCGCCCCGTACATGTATTCCTACGCTGGTTCAAAGGGAGTCACCAAAATGCTAAAGAGGTGCAGGTGAGAAAAAAATGTCTCTCTTCTGGAAAACACCACCACACTGGAGCTTTATGCACTTTCTGCTTGAAAATGGAGCACATAGTTGATGTGTTTATGAGAGAGAATTTGTCAGAGATCCATCCTGTGTGTGTGTGTGTGTGTGTGTGTGTGTGTGTGTGTGTGTGTGTGTGTGTGTGTGTGTGTGTGTGTGTGTGTGTGTGTGTGTGTCTCTCACACTCTCTATGGGGACATATTTGAATGCATGTATGGCTGGCAGATAGAATTTAGACCAGTTTGACAAATGATTTATAGGTGCAATTTTACCCAGCTGTCATTGCACTTTATTCAGCTTGACATGATATTAGTGTGAATGCTTGCCTGTGCCTCTGTATATGTGTGAGTGTGTGTACATCACCTGGGCCAGCTGGCTTGAAGAAAACTGATATGACCAGATGCACATTTACTAAACTAATCACTGCTTTACTTTAATAGACAGAAGTGATTCTTGTCATGTACAGTACAATCTCTATTAACGCATCCCACTTTATCCATTTTTCATCTTCACTCTGTAACTCATTCTTATTACCAGGAAAATTGCATTCACTTCGTTTACTGGGATGCTGTTATGTGCAATTTCCCTTCTCAATACCTATTACGGCTTCCTCTGTAACTGTTAATAGAGCCATGGATAGACAGAGCCAGGAGAAACAATGTAAATTAGTTGAATAACATAAATAAGGTAATTTATTAAATCTTAGAGATGTATGAGACTGTTACACAAAAGATACATTTGTCCTCCATTGGCATAAATATATAGGTAAGCAATCACAATTATTTAAATACAATCCAGTTTATGAAGAAAAGCTTTGTTGGTGGATTCATAGAAAACAGCTACTGTTTGGTATGTGACTACCTACTTCCTGGAAATGCATTCATTGGAAAAACAGTTGGAAGATGTACTAGCCTTATTTAAAAAGACAATGATGAATGAATACAAGGATAATCTAGATTGCGCTAATCTCTCTCTGGTGATGGTGAAACAGGACCAGTGCGAGCCAGCATGACAGCGTCTTTCTCAGGAAGTCTTATTTTGTATTTACATGATCTGTAGTGGGGATATATTGAAATATCATAGCACTCTGAGGGCATTTTTTACACCTATAGTTTGTTTGCTCTGGTCCAAATCTGTTGAGTTTGTAAACTCTTGGTTCAGTTTCTTTTCACACTGAGAAAAACCGAAGCAAACCAAAATGCATTTCTACAAACTACGTGAGAATGTTTACTCCGCTTATTGGTCAGATGTGTCTGGGACGGGAGCAACAAAGTACATGAAAAGGCCCTGTGTTCTGGACGAGTGTATATTTCTGACTACGGTCAAGCAAGCAGTCGCTCGCAAATCCATGGTCAAACAAGCTCATTTCAATTGAATAATCTTCCAGTCTTTAAGATGGTCTCAGTCTGGTTGTTTTGGTCTGTTTAATATTTCAATATTAAACAATTCGTCAATTGTGTATTATTTCACCCACCCGTTATTAATCAGAATGTTAACAAGTATGATCCGACCGGCCCGATCCGTAACATTAGATTAACCACGGGGCCGCGTATATAACTATTATTCCTCTCTCTGTCCTCCTCTCACTCTGTCACGCCTCTTTCTTTACATGCCACGGGTGAAAAGACTTCCGCAGAGGATACATCGATTACAACTCCTACGGGGAGTTTCCTCGCTCCTCAATGTGCATTTTAGGAATTGGGGTCCTTCAACATGGCGTGCTGAGATCGATTTCCGGGTCACAAGCATGAGGATCGAGGAGTCGAGGAGGTACAAATTGGGAATTGGGAAAGGGCTAAAGCAGAGGCCTGTACTACGAATCAAGATCAACATGCCCTGGATTTATTTCAGTTACCCGGCTTCACCTAACCTAACAACCGCGGTCCTGCATAAGCTGTGTCACGACGGGGGTTATCAACTAGTTCAGTCAACCCAGGGTTTCCCAATCCAGCGGTGCGCACGTTCACATAAACGAGGCGCTGTTTGCACAGCATGACCAGTCACAAACATCTACCAGAGCCGCATATTTTACATAAGAAGAGCAAACTATAATTCCACATAAATATGAAGAACACAGACACGGTTTTACAAGCAAAACGCAATACAGTCACTGCTTCCTAAAACAGGAAGGAAAGCCAGCAAAAAAATAGCCGACGCTGTAGATGTGTAAATCACAAGGCTTATCAATATCACTTCCCCATCAGTCATGCACAAGATCTGACTATAATTACACTTGTCCTTTCCATAAACTGATATTGCTTTAGCCTATTAGTTCAGTTGCAGCCCTGGCAGTAAGCGATTGTGAGAGAAAATAAAAAAATATAAAAATATAATTCAAACCGATGTGCGTAGTGGCAACACACGGCTCAAGAAGCCGACAAATAGCCTATAGGCCTACGTAATTTCCTCCACTGAAAATCTACATCTTACATAAAAATACCCATCAGGGAATGTTAACGGGGTTGTCAGTCTCTAAATGTTTTAACTTTTTTTTTCTCTCTCTGATCTTCTAAGAACGGTGACGCCGTTATCAATCGAGTATTGATTGGTCAGTAAGCGGTGCTTTTACACCGGTTGATCTCTAATCTCCAACATAACCTGCTCCTGACCAGGTTAGGTGTTCAGCATTAGTTACTATTAATAACTAATAACTATTAAGCAAGTAACTACGGCGATTTAACCCGGTAACAAGTGATCCACCGTCGTGATACAGAAAACCCGGGGGTTGAACCTGAAGTTACCTCGTTAACGCCAAATCCTGCTTCGTAGTACAGGCCCCAGGTGTAAAAACACCCTGACTCTATGTCTCATTCATACAGTGTATTTGAGCTTGGAGAATTGTGCAGCCACCATTACCAAAATATTTAGTGTGCCTTTTTACAGTTTGTGAATCACTGAGAGTTTCCACCTCACTGTGTTTTCCACTGTAACTTTTATCTAGTGCCTCTTCCAGAAACATTTATGTCTCGCCTTGCAGTCTCACTCAAATCAGGATATGTGAGACAGATCTATCTCCATCACACTCTTTTAACAGTTTGAACAGTGATTTAATTTTGCCACTGCTGCAGTACTCTTGGCTTTTAGTCACAGGTTAGAGCATTAATCAGCAGAGCAGCTAATAGCCTAAGCTGTAATGCAGCTTGAGTGTGCCAAGTGCTCTTTATCTAGCCATGGTTGACAGACTGAAAGCTGTTTGCCCGACTGCCTCACTTTCTATACTCTCCATTCACCTCTCAGCTGTTCTGTGCCCATTTTCTTACGCTATTTGCTCTTTGGTTGTCCCAGTCGCTTCATTTGTTTGCCTGGTTTAGTTAAACAAGTTTAAAACACTCTTACAAACTCATGGATGCTTTTTTTATTTTTCTGCATGCAGTTTGAAGTAACTGTATATTAAACAATGAGATGTCTATCAGAGATGTTCAGAGTCATTTTTGGAAGTTCAAGTCAAGTCTCAAGTCTCTGGCCATCTGATCTGTCCCTAACACTGTATTGTTAAATCTTATGAATTCAAAGCATGTCCTGTAGCTACCATGCATACAGTACAGTATCAAAATCAGTTGTAGGATTACTCTATGGGGTCTACTTAACACATCCCTCTAGCCCTCGGAGTCTGTCACATCATATGGATACAACTATAAAGATACAATTTGCCTGTCCCCAGCATTAGCACAGCACTTTGTGATGGTTAGCCTGTTACCTGTGACGATATATGCTAAATGTAACGTCTCTTTCACATTACAAGTGACTGACCTATTTGGGTGCGTTTTGAGATGCCTGATGAAGTCCGACGTTGTTGATCCAGCATCATTTATCTTGGTGCCACACACCTTGCATGTAGCTGTTGGCTTACTGCCACTGTTTACCAAGTTCTTGAAAGCAAAACTAATGACAAAAGGCACAACTCCGGGAGGACTTGGTGTCGCCATTGTCAATGCATTTTTTTATAATGAGTGCACGCACATAAGGCATAGCGTATGCGTTACGTTGCACATTATGGCAAAGGGCAGGGGACATGAAGCTCGTCATACGTTTCCCCAACGTATATGCGCCAATAAAAGACAATAGAAATACATGAATAAATTTAGATTTAAAAAGCAATAATTGCATGAAAACAGGTTGTTGACGAGTCAAGTCTGAAGTCTTTTGGGTCGAGTCGCAAGTCATGTCTGAAGTCAGCCGTTTGTGCGACTTAGGTGCGACTCGAGTCCGAGTCTCAGACTCCAGTCCCCATCTCTGATGTCTATCAATAACTTGCTCTCTCTTTCTCCAACGGTTTAGCTCAGCTTGTGATGCAGATGACACCTATTTTTCACCATTGATTAATCTGCCATCTTAGCAGTGTTGGGGGGCATTACTGAGCTGCTGAGTACATCTGATATAACAGGCGTTCAAATGGGCAGAATGGAGATGGAGCACTTCAAGAACAATCATTCATTTGAATAATTGCAAAATCAGTTCTGACAAGCCAAGTGCACGCTACCTGCCTACCACAAAATGTCAGAAAGCTGAAGTAAACAAGAAAAGAAAGTCAAGCTATGTTTCTGCCACATATTTTTCTCAGGAGTTGGTTGACCACAGAAAAACGACAGAGCAATCAAATACTGAACTTATATTAGTCAAGTGACCAAATACTCCAATGGGATGACTACGTGGCTTTGCTTCTGCTGAATGTGTAAGCAGGCAATTATCTGCAAACACAAACTGATTAATGCACCTTCAAGAGTGAGGAAATAGAGATGGTGGACTCATGCAGGTTACCTTGCACGACAGCTTGATTCTCGCGATATCACAAGATCACGTGAGAATCGCTGGATCACATATCACACAAAAATCCATCTGGTCAGGCTTCAAGTAATGTGTTTGTGTCTGAACTACCAGCTCCCCTAACCAAACCAGCGCACTATTCTTTGCTATAGTGAGACGAGACTATAAGAAACAAGAGAGTTTCTCATTTGTATGTTCATATAGAGCCGAATGGAACTTCAGAAGAGTTATTTTTGTGCTGTTGCTACTGTACGGGATGGTCACTCTTTATCCAGTACTATGAAGCTTTGAAAGAGCTTTGGCAAATAGTTAGGGCAACATTCCTAACAAGGGGTTTGAGTGCCTAGAAACAGGTCTTTGTTTACTTGACAGTTTCTTGGCTTTTCCCACTCTCTGCAAACACATACACAGACAAATGCGCATTTCTGTGAAGCTCAGCTGGTAAACTGATATCACTGTAGACAAGGACGTAAACACAAGGCTAGCAAATGGTGAATGGCACGAGAGAGTGTGAGTGTGTGTGTGTGTGTGTGTGTGTGTGTGTGTGTGTGTGTGTGTGTGTGTGTGTGTGTGTGTGTGTACACTAGCAAGTAAGATTAGCCTCTTAATACAGGTACTACTGCAGTAAAGTGTCAAAGTGCCTCATCTTATGATCATCTTACAATTGAATTTTACTCTCCAACCCAGGGTTTCCCGCAGCACTTTGCAGTTAAGGCGGCCGCCTTAACTACGTCGTAAAAAAAAAAGTGAATGATCTATATCTAATGAAGCAGAAACGCTTAATGTCCGATAACGTCCATAATAATTGGACTTTGGGTTAGATTTTTTCAAAGTTTTCAGTGGTTATGAGGAGCAATATGAGAGAGACATTTGGTGATCACTGATCATTGTTTAGGTACATAAAACCACGTTAAGCCTTTTCATGTTAGGACTTATAAAGCCCATGAGAACCGTGGAGAGTCAACCCACAGCTGCTCCGCTGCCCTGCTGAAAATGTGAAGCAGAAACACTTAATGTCAGATAGCGTCCATAATAATTGGACTTTGGGTTTGATTTTTTGACAGTTTTCAGTGGTTATGAGGAGCAATATGTTGTTTATTCACATTTAAAGGGATAAATCGCCATTTCACCGTCGTCATCGTTGTTTGTGGGAGTTTGTCAACAAATGTGCGGGCAGCTGGGGCATGCCCAGGCAGAGACGGGGTGAGTGGATTTACCAGAGCGTTGGCATATGACAGACAGAGAGCATTTATATATGTATCTCTGTCCTGTTCTTCACATCAGTGAGGCAACAGGCGTGTCATGGAGGATAATGGGAGCCATGCGAGAGATGGTGTGATGGTGTAAAGGGCTCTTGGGGAATATACTGCAATGTTCATTTACACCCTAAAGAGGACTATATTGCCTGTGACTTCTGCTGGTTTGACTCATTAGATGTATTCATCTATAATATAT
The DNA here is from genome assembly GCF_008315115.2 of Sander lucioperca. NCBI lineage: Eukaryota > Metazoa > Chordata > Actinopteri > Perciformes > Percidae > Sander > Sander lucioperca. The sequence continues at coordinate 12,288,679 of NC_050174.1, forward strand.
ATAAATATTAAACTGCAATTCATGCATCGCCTGTTTGTCACATCTTACTGTTTTGTGTTATTGTCTGCATATTTCGTTACACTCATGTCCGTCTAATTTCTCTATCACCTTTTGTACTAAAGTACAGCTGCAAAGATTAATACATTAATCAATTAACTATTAAATTAATCACCAACTATTTTGATAATTAATTGGTTTGAGTAATTGTTTAAGAAAAAAAGTACTGTATATTCATTTTATAGAGCAAACAGCTAATCCATTAATTGAGAAAATAATTGACAGATTAACTGACAATGAAAATAATCGTTAGTTGTAGCCCTATACTACAATATGTCCCATCGTACTTATATAGCCTATATTTAAAAAAAAAAAAAATATGAAAACAATTTAAGCTATTTTACCCAAGAATGATCAATGTATTAGTTATATATGTGCATGATACTTTAAACTCAATCAGCTCACCAGCAGCTGCCGTTTTCTGAAAGCATGTTTTATTCAGACACCTTAAAGCAAGAATATAGTAAAATAATCTTTCCATGTTTCCAGTGTTGCAGGCAAAATTAGGCAGCCAAACCCATGTGTCTTCACCTACTGTAAGCTTTATAATGTCTGTGTGTGTAACGCAACATTTACTGTGTGTGTGTGTGTGTGTGTGTGTGTGTGTGTGTGTGTGTGTGTGTGTGTGTGTGTGTGTGTGTGAATGGATCTGGCCTTTGTGCTCAGCTCTGCCGGTTGAGTGGACAGTGTCCAGGATGATGAATTGAAAGTTCAGAAAAAATATCTGTTAGAATTTGAAAGCCATGGAAGGAGAAAATTGGCAACGTTGTCTAAGGGAGAATCCTTCACACCCTCCATTCATCATCTGGAGATAAAAGGTTAGATGGGAAGCTATAGCTCGTGAGTGCGAGTGTTGGTGTTATGTGTTTCTGTGTTAGGCAGTTCACAGTGGACATGGATGGATATTCACTCTTTATTTAATAGTCACACCGTTCATTTTAGGGTAATGTGTGCGCTGTGGGATCAGTGTGCATTTGTGTAGAGCAGGATGTGCATTTGTGTGTATCTGCAGAGAAATTAAAAGCATGGATGTGTTGATCTGCATCGACAACAGAAACATTGTGTTAATACCGGTCAAAGCAGGGACACTGACAAGTTTTTTCAGTCACCTCAGTTTATTTTGGGGAACTTTGTGTTCAGCCGACTCTGTGCATGTGAATTTGCAGAAGCATGTCGGTGTTTTCGGTTCTGTGGAGGTCTTAAAATTCTCAGAGTATGAGTGTAATTTGTAGGAAACAGGATGGGGTGTGTGTGTGTGTGTGTGTGTGTGTGTGTGTGTGTGTGTGTGTGTGTGTGTACATACAATATGAGCGCAGAGCATTTCTGGCCCACATAACATTCGGCGACACATTCTCACAGCAGGTGGTTCATTACACAGCCTGTAATTAGGCTGACTTGACTTTCTTCTGCTCCTGATTACAGATACATACTGGTTTCAGTGGAGCATGAAAACAAGGCATTATTTTTAATTTATTCTTGTTTCAATAAATTATTTGTTGCTTTAGTTCACTGTGATGCATTTTAAGAGGTGCTATTTTCCCTAAAAACACAATAAAAGAGGAGGTGAAACATTTGTCATCAGTGTATTTTAGAATTGTTTTCAATGTATTTAAGTGCTAGTCATGCTTCTAGTTTTTAGACTAGTAGGGCCTGTGTCCACATAGAACCTTTTTCTGAAACGCGAAGGACAAAGGTGTTGTCAAAGACAGAAAAGCCCATTTGTGAGAGCAAATCGGCCGGACACTGAATATTGCTACTGAGTTCTATGCTTTTATCACCATATGCATTGTAAGCTTGTTAGCGTCAACCCCCTGTTAACGTAGCATTGAGTAAGATACCTAGCTAACGTAAATGTCATTGTTGAAGCGCTCCCCCCCGCCATGCCAGTGCTTTTCTGCCAGAGAAAAATGCTATATGGACACAGGCCATTACATAATGCATATAAAATCAGCTGACATTGCAGCATCCTATCCTATGTTGATTTAGCACCAGTTATGTGAGTGTAGATGTGGCACTTTCTTTCATGTTAAAGACTAAAGAAATGTGATTTTAAATGCCTTAATACTATTAATCTGTTAAAACATAAGAAAACCTTTTTATATAATTAATAGCAAAACTTCGCTGCCTGTACCACTACATTTAAACTGCAAAGAGTGCTCCAGTGTTTGTGTTAATTTCATGTAATTTTAACTTTTAACATTAGCAAGCCTACATGCATTCATAATAGAAGCTCCAGAACTGTTTATGGGTACCCAGACTGATCTCATGAAGTGGGGTACGTATGACAGGCCAATTCACATGCCATTATTGGCGTGTTACTAAGACGCATACTCGCTTTTTAGCATGTTTATCAACGCCGTTTGGCCTCCATTGACTTACATTACCTTGCGATTGCGTGTGAATTTACGCTGTAGCGAGTAGTATGAAAGGGCGAAAATCCACGTAGGGAGGTTGGTTGGGGTGGAGGACGGATAAAACACAGGACTTTTACCCAGGAGACCGGGGATTGTGTCCCGCGTGTTACGTTTCCTTTGTGTCCCGTTTCCTAAACTCAACTGTCGCTTTCTTCTTTTCCTAAACCCAACCCTGTTTTTCTTTTCCTAAACCCAACCGGTTATTTTTTTCCTAAACCCAACCTGCATGTGACATTTCCTAAACACAACCGTCACTTTCTTCTTTTACTAAACCCAACCGGTTCTTCTTTTTCTAAACCCAACCCGTCCGCTGTATACGGCGCTCAAAATGCGTACAGATAACACGCCACTTGGCTTTAGAAAGTGAGCATGTATGTTTACGCGAAGTCATGATATCACGTTGGGGTACCAGAAAAAGCCTGATTCCTGACTTTTTCAGGGAAGTTAATACTTGCCTACTCTTGAGCAAGACTTGCTCCCATCAGCTCTGATATTTCCATGTGATGGGTTGAGGAAAATGAGGGTGCATATTAGCAACCTTTTTCCCCTGGAAATCACAGTCATGAGGTGACTCACTAAGTGCCACCTGACTGAAATATCTGTCGAGCAACAGTGATTATCCAAAATGAAGATGTCCAAACCCAACCCTAACCCAAACGTGACTGATTCAACATACGTGTACAAAATCAAATTGCTGATGGAATTCATTTAAATCAATCAGCAGTGGAAAATGAAGAAAAGGCTTATTGCCAAAAGAACACTTGCATTATTTCCCAGGGCTCTTTACCACCAGGGGTTCAGCACCTTGGACAGCAACAGCAGTCACCTGCTTTGTTCGTGCAAATTCAGCACCAAGGCCAGCGACTGACAACCCCACACACCTGTTATTATATGGACCTGGAGCACAGCTGGTGGCCTGAATAAGGAGAGAACAGACGTGAAGAGCACAGGCACCACTGCTCACAGCCTGACCTTTCCCCTCTCTACAAACATCTAAGGCCACTAGCACAACTGCACCACCTGCCTATATCCTCTATGAACCCTTAGTTAGACTGGATCACCGTATATGTCCCTTCACACAACACACATCTCTGTGGCTCCCTCATTACTTTCTTCCGCACTTCACCAGTCTGATGAGCTATAATGTTTGTGCTTACTTCAGCTCCATCATCCTCAAGTCAGAGTGTGTATTTTGCCTTACCTACGTCTCCCCAAGCCACACAGTATTACAATGGTGGTGTGCGCATGCAGTTCAGGAACCTGATGACTGTGGTTTTACGAATACCAAGAACTAGGGCTTGAAATTCACCCACAGTTTGGTTTCATTGCGGGCAGAAGCACATGGCTCTTGGTAGAGATGTCCCGATCAGGTTTTTTTGCCCTCGAGTCCGAGTCCGAGTCATTTGATTTTGAGTATCTACCGATACGAGTCCCGATCCGATACTTCTATAATATATAAAAAAAAGAATAAAGAAGAGCAAAAAAACAGATCCAGGATGTTCCTTATTTTTTATTTAATTCACCTTATTTTAACATTCAACAACTCTGTTAACAAACAGAGCACTTCTGTTACATATCTCAGTTTGCTATGGCAATGTTGTTGTCATCAACTTTATAATACATCCAGACCGCAGACATACTCGCGCTTTCCGCTTCAAGCTGCTTCCGTGTTCTACTTTGCCGGCATTTCACCAATAGCGTCTCTGCAACAAAGGGATGTCAAGGGATGACCCGATTTCCGATCACGTGATCGGATCTGGACATCTCTAGCTCTTGGCTTGTGATTTGAAAACAATGATCATATGGGTGTAAGAATTCAGTTACTTAATAGTGGAAGAAAAACTGCAGCTGTTCCTTTAAGAACTCTGATGGGATTGAATATCAGTTTGATTGTCTATTTGCTGTCTAATCAGAAAGAGTTATGTGTCAATTTGGCTCCAATCATTTCTAGTGACAAAAGGCTCACAGACTTGGGATGAAGGAGATATTGTTAAGTAATAGCTTGATATTTAAAAACTCTACACAAAATACTGCTTGGCACCAAAGATCTTACATATTATATTAAGAGAGATATGCCAAGTTCAGAAAGAAATGTTACAGAAACTCTTAAAGCGGAAGGGTTGGCAAAACAGTGATGAAACATGGCATGGCAATATATTTCACTTAGATGTAATTATCTTTTTTCCTTGGTTACATAACTTAACATACATAACCCATGTCCCTTAAAGACGATTGGCAATGGTGTATTGCAATCACATATAACTGGTCGTCCAAGCCAACAGTTGCAAGAGTAAATATTTCCATAAAATGAAAATATTGTTTATTTGAATTCTGCCTAATATTGTTTCCCCTAGAGTTTAATAAGCAATTACATGGCATTAGTGTTTACTATCATATACTTACCACTTATTACAGTAACTTATTTTATTGCTTTAGCTGTTGTCTTGTGTTCCTACTTTCTCTCACTGCAGTTTTTCCACACTCAAAAGGCACTCACTAATTATGTACTTGCTGCATTTTTGCTTAAACCGTGGCCTTTAATGATTTTGTTTCCTCTTACCGGTACCGATGCAGCTTAGAAAAAAACCCCGACATATTGTGGCTTAGTGGTTAGACAGACAGAGATGGAAAAAAGAGACAGGGAGAGAAATTATGAGAACGAAAAACAGGGAGAGAATGAGGCAGAGCGAGAAAGACTGAGTGACAGAGAGAGAAGAGTGAGTCAGAAGACGTGCGTTCTGGAATTTAATGATACCATATAATACATGAGATGAGATATTCCGCGAACAGTACCATAGATACCCACAAGAAACATCCACTTTATAACAGTTAACAGAGGAAGCATGATTCAGCTAAAAAAAACTGCTCTCACAGAGTGACTGACAGACAAAAAAATGTAATCCTTTTTGCAACATGAATTAGGTTATTTCTTTTAAAGCTATAGCGCGTAGTTTCTGTAGCCCCCATACATCTTCAAACTCCATGTTGCACTTAAGCTACACAATGCCGTGTGATGGATGCGAGTGGAGGAGACGCTGCGCATGATTATAGCATAGTTTTCTCCCCACCCAATTAGGCTATTAAAGTAGCCTAATGATTCAAAAAACACAAATACTTGATCAAGGGCCTGGCCCGGCCCGGCCCGGCCCGGCCCGGCCCGAGGATAGTGGCGGGAAATATCGGCCTGACCCAGCCCGAGGGTCGGGTCCAGTTCGGACTCGGGCAGAGAATCTAAACTCTACTGGACGCCACAATCTTCTGAACATAGCCATACTGAAAAATACAGAGAGATTTTTGTAGATCTGATAGTCTTAATTAGCTTTATACTAACTCATTTGGCAATGACTTGAATGTAACGGACATTCATTAATATCAAAAAGTTACGCACTAAAGCTTTAAGACATTTGCTTACATAATTGTTGCATTTTTTGGAGATGTTGTCAGCCAATTTCTATATACTTATTTTAACATTTGAGGCAAATATATGACCTTGGGGTGACACCCTGAATACCTGAATGTTTCTGTCTATTAAGTCTATAATGAATAGTGTCAATTTAGTCAAAAAAACAATAGTTATGCTGTAAAGAAATTGTCCCGACCCACACTAAATGATTCCAAAGAGATCTACACACCTGATTGATCTTCATTTGCATGACAATTATAGTATCAGAGAGAAAGAGAATGGTAGTCTGTAAGTGAAACAGCTCCAAGTGGAATTTTTTATGTGTGTTAAGATGCTGTAAGGAAGGTGGAAATACACAGGTGCTGAGAGGTGAGTGCAGTTCTTCATAAAATTGACATGAAGATTGATTGTAGATGAGACAGTGCAACACAAGGCCTGTTGTGGCCACTGACACATATAACCAGGGTGCGAATTTCCGGTGGAGATGCGTGGGATTTCCCCCTTTCTGGCCTATACATCCCTGCCTCTGCTGAAATATTGGGACAAAATGTATCCCTCTCCTCAAAGTGAACAATGCTACTTCACCAATAGACCATATATTATATACCTAAAATAGAAGTATTTTAAACTAAGTAAAGCACTGTAACGTGAACAGTCTATACAACAATAGAATGATAAAATCCGAGCGGCAGTTGCTAGTTGTGTTTAGACGCTACAGAGCGCTGTGACGCCGGCTACAGAGTTTCGTCAGAGCTCCGTCGTATCAGCGGAAGTTGGTAGATGCCGACAATAGGTGACTGCGAGCCGGGTACAGGCACCGCCGATGACAGTCTTTTCAGGGAGACGGTAGTTGAGTTTATTTGAGAAAAAGTGAGCGTCATGCGGCGTTAGGTTTAGGCACCAAATGACTAGTAAAGTTTAGGAAAAAGATCGTGGTTTGGATTAAAACACTCCCGAGGAACAGAGACACGTTTTCTGGGTAAAAGTATTATGTGAAGTGAACTTTCATTTTGAGACTATTTTCCAATGAATATTGAAGTTCATAAATAAGTGGTTTGGCATGCCTGGCCGAGTGGCACTATTCATGGTATTGGAAGGGGGATTTTATTCTTGCATGTTTTGTTATGCATGATCACAGACCCTATGTGTCCGCATGACGAAGTTGATAGGCTATTAGAGTAAAAATATTGAGTTAAATGTGATTCGTGACTTGTTTTCATGGATAAAAACATCTCAAATCCCCCCCCCTTCTGTTTTTTTTCACAAATCACACCCTGTATATAACACACACAGTGAGCCTCATTTATAGCCCATGTATGTACAGATTGTGGAGTAGATCTTAACTACTTAAATTAACTTCATGAGTGGTCAAGACCACTTGCTGCTGAGAGATTCAAATCAGTGCGGTTTGTGATGAATTATATGCCACGAATAGGGTTGGGTACCGTTTGGTTTTTTTCCGATACCGGTGCTAAGTCGATACTTTTAAAACGGTGCCGGTGCCTAAACGGATTTTAACAATTGTATTTAATCCAGCTACTAGCTAACGGTAACGTAGCGTCCCGTGCAGCGATGCTTCTGAAAAAAAAGTCAGGCACTGAAATGAGGAATTGAAATTTTCGTTCTTATTCAGTCTCATTACTACCGTTTACGTCGGAACCGGTGCCCTATTGGCACCGCGTTTCAGTACGCAACCCTAGCCACGAACAGGAAAAATACAATACAAACTATACCAATAAACAAAGAAATTACTGTCACCAATTTTTTCTTCTGTACAAAGAGAGTTCTGTTTAAATAATCAATTTCCCAATAAAATCGATCTTTAAGTGATCTGATAGTGATTAATTAAATCCCAAAATCGATCTTTTAATATATGCCTTTTCTCCATGGATTTGGTGAATTTATCCCCTTTTTGTAATTGTAATGTAAACATTAACATGGTGTAATTGAATCGGGACCTTGTGAATCGAAATCGATTCGGGAAAACATTGGCGACACCCAGCCCTAATTGTTACGATTGTTGACAGAGCTTTCCAGCTTGGTTATCATTTGACGTGCCACATTCCTGTTCTTGACAAAACTGTCATGTTAGTGTTGATGTTCAACACACGTGCAATATGTGTGATGTTAATTATCAAATCAAAAACAGCCAAGCTTAAAGCTCCTGATGCTGTGATTTTAAACCCTGTTAAGTGTTGTCCATGGTCTCTCACACACACACACACACACACAAATAACCTTTCTGAAGGTGAGGACATGCAAATTTTACCCCAAAATTTAATGAGAAGGAAAGGAGTTGAGGCAAGACAGACAGCTACATTTCAGAATAGCACGCATGTGCACACAAAAACACACAGATGTGGACACATGCATCCATGCACACACCTTGAGAAGAAAAAGCAGAGAGAGCGGCTATAAATGGGTCTCTTAGCACAAAAGGCTACTAAACACAACAGGCTGTGCCTAGGTGACCGTGCCAAAGGCTCTTCTCCACTGAATACAAAATGCACTGAGCATGAAACGGTGCTCTTCATGCCAAGCTTACAGGAATAATATCACTTACGTTATCAAGCACAATATGAAGTCTATACATCAGCACACTCCATTAAGCTGTCACAGGCGTGGCATAAGTTATAACTGCAGCAGACATGACAGAGGTCATAAAGCTGTCTGCTACTATGATTCTGTCATAAACGGTCCTAGCCACTTTAGCTTGGCTGCTTAGTAACATATGTCAGTAGAGCTGTAGCATAAGGTACCAAGGTAGTGTGGGTAATGACCTCCCTGGCAGTATAAAGATGGAATACTACAGAATTCAAGCTTTTAAAAATGTCAGAATCAATATTCAGATCAAATATCAAGCTAAATAATGATGATTTTGCTCCAAACTAAACTCAGAAATGTATTAAAAGGTCAAATGTCCTACTTAAAACTGTTCCAACTGCCTCTAGAAGTGCTCTGAAAAGTGGACTGCCTATTCAGCAGTATTCTAGATAATTTCTGCACACCATATGTAATGTACAGGATGTGCTGTATCTGTCTATCTATCCATGGTTTGTCAAAAAGACCAGTAAAACTGAAACTGATGCATCAGATACCGCATTGTTGTTGGTTTTAACTGAATTCTCCTTCACTGAAATGACTCAGCAGATGATCCTTTCCAGGTGAAATATACTTGAGTTACATAGGGTTATTTTTGTTATATTTGAAATACTAGGGGTGCACAATATATCAACTCAATATCGTCATCGCGATATCACGTCGCGCGATATTATACCGAAAGTCTCGCGATAATTACGCGATATTTTGTTTGCATTGCATCCCGCCCGACATGTACCCAAAGAGTATAGAAGCAACAAGAGGAGAAACTCAATAGAACGTTGTGCTACATTCAGTCCAAGATGGCGGAGCTGCAGTTTCATTCCATCCTCTTGTTACGTCTATACTCTTTGATGCACCTCTCGAAAAATACACATCACTTGGTAGCGTTGTATTTCCTCCGACTCATTTCCTGGTTCTCCTTCTCCATAAACAACATGAAATCAAGGAGAGGGTTAACTTTTCCTGCTACAGATTTTCCACCGTGGTCAGAAAGAACAGAAGAGACACTTAAGTTTCTCTCACTAACCCTCTACAGTCACTACTCGCTCCGAAGAAAATCGCCGTCACTCTCTCACCTTTTTTTCGCTCTACCACACACACACATGCTCGACGCACACACCGTGGAGCCTCCGCAGAACCATAAAACGAAGCGAAAGAAAAGAAAGGAGCTAAAGAGAGAGCGAAGAGTGGAGCAAAAAGAACACAAAAGTAAGAAAATGAGTGTTGCTCTGGGAGACGACGAATTAACAGAGATTGAAAAGAAACTTTAGAGGCCAAAAGTATTAGCTACAAAAGAGAGCGACATGCACTCGCTTGTGAGTGCTCCTGGGCGTGCCTAGCCTAACCCTGGTTGCTTGGCAACAGTAAACAGAAATTCTCCGGTGCTACCTTAAACCACGTCTTAAAAGTTACTTCAGAGGTATTGTTAAGTCACAAGAACGATGTTTTTGGATTTAAAAGTATTTATTTCTCGATAAAAGTAACACAATATATGAGATTAAATGCCAAACATATCAGATATATACATAAATACGATGCCACTGACATACGTCACGCTGCCTTCACTCTGATTGGCAGTCGCTCGTGGCCAAACGGCCACTCCCATTGAAAATGAATGGTAGCTGTCTCTTGTAGCTAATGTGACTGTAGGGTAATGCCTCCTTCTCAGTAGCTTGGTGGTTTTAAGCCAACAGATGTGCATTGCATTGTTTTTTATACTGTAGTCGTGTATATACAACCAGTACAACATGTCCTGTTCTATAGACATGCTCTTTATTTATTTATTTTATACTGTCCAAGCAGTAACACATGTCCTGTTCTGTAGACACATGTTGGACCAGTCCAATATGACTGTCAGTTGAAATAAACCTTGCGTTGTAAGAAAACTTTTATTTGTTATAAATCTATTTTAATGCGTTTTCCCATAACTTTGGTAATTTTACATATGTTTAAAAATATCGAAATTAATATCGATATCGCAATATCCATTATCGATATCGCAATATCACATTTTTTAATATAAATATCAAATGTTGTGTTGTTCCGGGCTGAATAAAAGCATGAAATGCAATAAATCTGACTGGGGCTAGACGCCCTGAAGATAGCTTTTGATTGTTCCATTGACAAGTTTGTGTATGGCATTAAACAGCAAATATACCTCAGACAACTACAAAATGTGTTCACAATGATCATCATAATAAACTTTCAATCAACTCAAACTGTCTGACTATGGTTTAAAAACACAATGCATGTGGGGGCCAGGGCATGGTTACAATTGCAGGCTATTCAGAGAGCATTTTATTCATTGTTATCCTGCAAATTGCACTGTCATTGTAAACATTTATGGTCGTGCTATTACACTGTATAACTTATGTCTAAAGATGTGTGGAAGTGCTTCTGAACAAAACCTTTCTGAATCATAATCGCATGCTGTGAATTCCTTTGCAAATGGCCTCTGTTGCTTAACAACAAGTCAAGTTGCATTTTATTTATATAACCCAGTATCACAAATCAAAAAAAAAAGGGGGGAAAATTGGAATAAACCTCAGGAAGAGCAACAGAGGAGGGATCCCTCTCCCAGGATGGACAGACATGCAATAGATGAAGAAGATAGAAGAATATGTATCTAGGAGGACATCGAGCAACTACAGGTGTCGCTGAACACACAAGAGGCAAAGCTCAAGCACACTATTCACATTGATGGGAGAAAATTAACAAACACACAGACAGACAGAGAGAGAGAGAGAGAGAGAGAGAGAGAGAGAGAGAGAGAGATCCAAACATCTGGAAGGAGGCACTGATAGCTGGGGGAGAGAGAGAGAGAGAGAGAGAGAGAGAGAGAGAGAGAGAGAGAGAGAGAGAGAGAGCGAGAGAGAGAGCGAGAGAGAGAGCGAGAGAGAGAGGTCCCAGGAAGGCCGATGGTCCATCACAAAGAAGACTTAGTGTGCTTGTAGGACAACAGTTACAAGTACAAGCCAAAAACAATCAAAAATAAGCATCTAATAGGTAAAATGATGAGTTTTACCTTTAGATGTAAAGGCCTCAACAAAGTCAGACTATCTGATATCAGCAGAAAGGTTATTCCAGAGGAATGGGGCGTGATAGGAAAAAGCCCCGCAACCTGCTGACTTCTTTTTAACTATGGGGACAGACAGGAGCCCTGTGTTCTAACAGCACGCTAAAATAAGATTATAGTGAAATGTTCTAGTTTTAGTTAAAATTCTAGCTGCAGCATTCTCAACCATTTAAAGACTTTTAGTACTAGCACGTGGTAGGACTGACAACAAGACACTGCAATAATCACGTCTGGATGAAACAGAGCAGTAAAATATAGTCTCTGCATCAGCCATGGACAGAAAAGACATTTCATTTCTCATTTTAGCTATGTTGCGTAGGTGGAAAAAAGGCAGTCTTGGTGAATTATTTAATGTGCTGATCAAAAGAGAGGGTAGGACCAAACGTTACACAGAGATTCTAGGCTGTCAAAAGTCACACAGTTGTTACTGTTACTTGATCAAACTGGTGTGTATGTCAAGCCAGGCCAGTGACCAGCATCTCAGTTTTACCTGAAATAAGTTCGTAATTTTCTATTCAAAAAACAAGCATTGTTACAGGACAAAGATGGCATGGTGGTGTCCAGTAGTTGTCAGAAAGCTGTCATACTGTATATCGATCTTGGGATCAATTTTACTAACATCACCGTTGTAGAACTTTTTCACAAAAACTTTCCATTTGTGTTCAAAACTGCTTTCTGGAGCGACAGGTAAAAAATGTGCATTACGTTATTGGTGCAACTGTGTGTGTGTTCGTGGCGTTATGACTTTACTGTTTGGACATCAATCATTACATCACTTTATCCTCTCTTACTTCATTAAGTAACACTTGCAGTTCAAAACAATTGGTGTTTATTGGGTTCCAGCTGTTGCTAAGACACTGACGAAAGGCTGCAGAATTATGGTCTGTCTGCTCACCATTAACAGAGGTATCCATATGCTTGCTCCAGATGCCCAGTGTCTCCACTACTCGCTCATTATCTGCTCTCCGTTTACGAGCTGGCACACTGCAAATCATATCTCATTCCAAGTGCAGCTGGAAACATTTGGATATTCAGATGTCCATTTATTTCACGTGTATGTTTTACTCATTACACACTTTTTTCCACAACACTGATTCTTTTATTATAGGTAATCAGATAGTGTCTGTGCAGAACACCGATATACTCAATAAATGGAAATCAAATAGATCTGTTTGGGGAAAAAAACTCAAAATATTCAATCAAGATGTCTAACAATTTATCAACACTTATAAAATTGATGTACATGCGCCCCTCTGTGCAGTCCGACTTTGCTCTAAGAATATGTATCTTTGCAAACAAATACAACAGCAAACGCACACAATAACAGATTCAATTGATCTTCATCAGATCACCAGTATTCCTTGTGAAGGGGTAATAATCTTCTGCAACCCTGATCAACCCGCCTTATTTTCTACAGATGAAAAGCCTGCTGGTTGGTGTAATTAGGGTGCTGATCTGCTTTGCAGAGTGGCAGGGACACGCTTTAATAAGGGTGGCTGGAGCACACACTCACATACACAAGTACTCAGACGGTGTCACCTCAAGGACAAATCAAGAAATTCACTTTGAAAGTTGGGTAGAAGTGTGTATGTCACATTCATGAAACATAATGACATTGTTTTTTTTTTTAATTACAATATGTTTTGTTCCACTTACTGCCTGAAAACAGGTGATAGCTTCATCTACTTCAGGATGTTTTTAATCTAAATATCACTGAACACACTACGCTAGTATAAAAAGTGAGATTCTGTTAGTTTACACCAGCTGTGCGTAAGTTCCATCTTTAAGTTCGGGTGTAAAGTCCACACTAAACGATACGTTAAAACTAATTAAAAGCACTATTCTTGATGCGGTGTTTTATTAATATTATTACCATGTTATCTCTCTTGCCAATTGTCTTTGAACACTTAATGTTAGCTCCACAATAGCGAAAAGCTAACGGCTAAAAATAGCCAACGTTGGTAACGTTAATCACCAAACAGTAACAGAAAGGTACATAAACCAGGACAAAGCGTTATGATTAGGTGATAACTATACAACCTTAACCTACAGCTAACGTTAGTGCAAAATAACAACAGTGACACTGAGTGGTGAAACGTCAACTACAGCATGGGGTAGCCCATAACGTTATGGACAGATTCAATTGTGACGTTATAATAACAAACATAATGATAGCCTAAACTGATAACGTTAGTAGCTGTTAATTAAGGTTATCTAACCCAAGTCTGCTGCTAGCAGGTCGGTCATCCTCTATATCTCTGCTCGTGGAAAACAAAAGCTGAGTGTTCATCAAAATCATCATAGATGTCCAAGAGATGGAATCTATCCCAGAGAACGTGTTGCAGACGCAAAACAGCCGGTCACTCCTCCTCATCCTCCAAGTTATCCCACCTTTCAAAATGATGCGCCATGCCAACCAATCTTACGGAGGACTTTACACCTACTAAGTGCTTGGTGTAAGATTTAAGTTGTAACTTATGCCTACGTTAGAACTATTTCAGCTGGTGCAACCCTCAAAATGTTAGTAACGCATAAACTCCAACCTAAGTTACAACTTACGTTCAAACTAGTCTGTTTGAACTTACACATACTGTAGCTGGTGCAACCCAGTGCTGACATTTTAGATATTCAGAACAAATCATTCTAATAACTAATTAAACTTTGATGCTCGCTAGAAACTAAACAATAGCCTTGTGTCTTGGAATAAATTGATGGCATTTTCACATGAATGTTGTCTCCTGCACACCTCCCATGTAAATGTAACACTGATTGCCACAATTTGGCCAGCTTTTCATTATAGCTCCATTCTTGTCTTATCGTGTAAAAAGCCTCCCGCTTGCAAAGACCGCCATTAGTCTGCTGCTTTTAAAGTAAAGTAAAATATGTACCCGATAACAGGGTTGTCTCAATTAAAAAAAAAGCCCTTTCTCAATGGAAGGCTGCTAACTTTGACCCCTCCCTTCATTTTCCCTACTTTGTTTTGCCTTTGAGATTTGCGCTTTACAGTGTGATAATAAGCTGTCTGTCTAGGCTTGCAACAGCACCCAAGAGCCATTTTTAGTGTGAGTGTGTGTGTGTGTTTATGTGAAAAAGAGAAAGACCGTTGAGTGTTTGTATGAGAGTGACACAGTCTGTTTGCATTGTGCAGACATGTAATTGTGTGAAAGTGTGTGGAAGAGAGAAAAAGTGACTGTGTGTGTGTGTGTGTGTGTGTGTGTGTGTGTGTGTGTGTGTGCGTGTGTGTTCCTTCAGTTTCTCTGACAGTGAAGGCAATCCACAAGCAGGAGGCAGGGATAAGGCGCCACACCCCCCGCTGGTGAAAAAGAGAATGAGCGGGGAAGATAATGCCCTCTTATCTCCCCCACCACCCCCCTCACCCCCTTTTTTCTCCCTCTAACCCGCCTACTCTGACACCCCAATACACACAGCACACACACAAACTCCCCTTCCCTTTCCAACACACTCTCAGCGGGTGGCAAAAGCTTTAGGTTGGATTTGGTGGTGGTAGCGGCGGTGGTATAGAGGAGTACTCATGTTGCAAGATGCCAACTCCATTACTCACACAAACAAACACACTCATTTTTAGTCAATCTGCAAAAAAATAAACAAACCTGAGTAGATACACAAAAACACACTGTTTTTCACTGGTTCTTGATTAAAGCAGGCAACTCAACTAAGTGTATATTTGTACAAATCAAGGCTATCAAAGATATACCAGAATGTAAATGATCGATGCCAGATGTCCCCGTGTGACCTTAGTGATATGTTTGCTCTTTGTCCTAAATTACAGAGCTATTGGAATTCAATCTTTAAAATACTCTCCGATGTTCTTAAAATTAATCTTCAACCGTGCCCTCCGACTGCTGTTTTTGGTGTCCTAATCACACAGCAATCTTTGCCTTTCTTCTTATGTTATGTCACCCCTATACTATGCCGCGCTGTGTGCCTCTTCCTGGAAGAAATAGTTTTGCAACGTGCTTATTTATGCGCCCTTTGACCGGCATGCCGCACTGTAGCTCTACCTTTACCATCCACTGGTGACTATAACACTGTAACGTCTGTTTCCTCTTTTCATTTGTAAAGCATTTTTTTCTTTTATTATTATTATTATTATTATTATTATTATTATTATTATTATTATTGTTATTATTATTATTATTGTTATTATTATTATTATAACTATTATTATTATTACAACTATTATTCTTGTTGTTAATTTCATTCTTATAAGTAAGTAAGTAAGTAAGTAAGTAAGTAAGTAAACTTTATTTATATAGCACCTATCACAGACAGAGTCACAAAGTGCTTTACATGCAGCAAGTTTAACAATTTACAATCATACAAACATAAAAACAATGATAGTTCAGTCAAGTGAAAGCTTGTCTGAATAGGAGGGTCTTCAGCTGTTTTGTAAAAGAAACAATAGAATCGGCCACACGCAGCGACAGGGGCAGGGCATTCCACAATTTGGGAGCAACTACCTGAAAGGACTCCGAGTTTTAAAGCGGGTTTTTGGGACCATCTTTCTCTTTTTTATTTATTTATCATTTTATTTTTATGGGGATTGTTGTTCTCTGTATTGTTCTCTTAATTGTCCTTTATATTGAAAAATTCCAATAAAAAGAATAGAATAAAAAAAAATTGCAATTGGTGTGGCAAAAGACTTCTTAAATGTGTATGTGTGCATGTGCCAGTGAGTCATCACTGACAGAATCTGAGAAACGTACAAAAATGTGTCATGATGACAACACACATGGTACAGGGAGTGTAGATGATTTCATGTAGTACACAGGCAGTTTTTCTGATTACGGCCTATATCCTCCAACTTTTCTAGGAAATGCAGCTGCATTTTCACTAGGGCTGGCCCGAAACCGAGGTCCAAATCGGTATTCAAATTCTTCATTATATATGCATCACACCAAAAATCCCCAATAGCCTACAAAAAAAAGAATAGTAATCCCAAATTATTTATTTATGCATCAACATTTGTTATAATTAGTTATTCTCAGACGGCCCGCTGTTGTGTTTGACAAGGGGTGGGGGAGCATGTGTATGCGCCTAGCTGCGGCGCTGTCCCGGGTAGGGGTGCAACAGATCGGATCAATTTTCGGATCAGCACAAAAAAAGGGGGGAATTTGAATGATTTATTAAAAATGTAATAACTTTTAACAATATTAAACTTTCACCGGTAAAAAAAAATGATAAAAGGGTATTTTACAATAACTGTGAATGCACCACAAGTTTTACCAGTTTTAAGTAAACACAACCTTTATTCATGTCTGTGTTGTTGTGCCAACAGCAGTGACCAAGTGCTAGTTTGTGTCTTTTAGCTCATAGCTTTAGCGGCAGACTGTTGGATGGCCCGGTGTTGGAATCCTCTACAATGAAATACAGTCACACTTTTACATTGTTTAACTGTCAGCATTTTAACCGTGTTTAATCCAGCTACTAGCTAACGGTAGGCTAACATCAACGTTACCTGCTACCAAGTGTAACGTTATTGTTCAAATTTGCAAAGATGACAACCAAAAAGGAAACTGGCCTCACAAATCAAAAGTTTGGCAAATCACCTGAAAACGGTAAGTAACAGCTTAGCATTGATAAAGTATGATTGCCAGGCCTTTTAAAGTAAATGTATATTTTTGAAATGTGTAATTTAATAATTGATTTAATGCGATTATCCAACCGAGTCCGTTTTCCGTCAACGTCTCCGCCGCCTGTCAGCAGCAGCAGAATGCACAGTGGCTGGCTTACCTGCCTGACAGGCTGACTGACAGACAGCAGAACTATGTATGCAAGCAATGATTGTTGGTAGCATCAATATAAGGATTTGGGAGGGGAAATGTCCTACAAACTTAATCAAAACATGACTGGAAAATACGGCCCTAACGGTTCATGTACCATACTCTGAATTCTGTGTACCATTTCACCCTTACTGGAAAACACAACTTTGCAGACAATATTCTAGCGTCTCTGGTGTTTTTACAGTACTCTCCGTATCACCTCTACATAACTCCTTTTCAAAATCCATTCAACAGTGACACACTATAAATCCTTTATTAGTCTAATTTGGCTTATCTTCACAGTCCTTAAGATCTCAGGGAAAAATGCAAAAAAAAAGGAACTTCCCAGCACTGATTCTGATTTAGTTCCTGGGGCTATTTGGTCAAAAAGGCCTTGATACAGACTGGTTTGTATTTCATACAAGGTCACGGTCATCCTTAGTTGCAGACAAAATGACAAAGGCTTTTGATAATATATCAGACTAATATGAGGCTTAATACAATCGCTCAGAAATCAACCACACCAATTGTATGGTATCAAATGAATCTCTTGATAAAATGAATTGCTTCCATTCTGGTGATGCTAATGATCTCCTGATTGTATTATCTGCACATACCCCCAGTGGGGATCTGTGTGCATTATAACAATCATTATAACAGTATGATTATCAGTGATAGGGTGATAGGGAGGGTAAAAGTTGAGGTGATTTTGTGCGCGCGCGCGTGTGTGTGTGTGTGTGTGTGTGTGTGTGTGTGTGTGTGTGTGTGTGTGTGTGTGTGTGTGTGTGTGTGTGTGTGTGTGTGTGTGTGTCTGTATCCCATTACCTTTGTTATTAACGACAATAACGGCACTGATTGTGGGCACCTCAGGCTATGTTTTGAAGATCTCTTATACACAAACACACACTGAGGCTGTCTTCTGGCCTGCATCTCTGCCTAATTGGGAAGGGAACAGTTGTGGTGTGGGCGAGCACACCAAAGTCCCTAGCTCATTGACACAAGGTTAAAGACCCATTAACTTGACCAGTAGAAAGATTGAAGAGAGGACAAAAGGGAGAGTGAGTTAAGGAGAGAGAAAGAGAGAGAGTGAGAGAGAGAGAGAGAGAGAGAGAGAGAGAGAGAGAGATAGAGAGAGAGAGAGCAAGAGATAGAGAGTGCAAAACACAGAAAGAGGGGGGCTACTGTGGCCTCTTTAATGTCTGCCACCCAAAGCTTTGAAAAACACTTTAACGCACCAGCAAGCCAAGATTGTACAGTACTGGTTACGTTACATGTCTGGTGACATTCAATGCCTTTTAAGCCCAACTGTACCTGCCCTGTGACAACTTTGTAAACAGACAGAAAGGATAAACAACAACCCAGTCTCTCAGTCCTAGTAATTACATTCATTGGGCGATTCAGCAGCACAAGATTCAAGTCCAACGCTAAAGTTTTGTGCAATGCAATAAGCGGTGTGCCATTTATGTAGCCAGGTGAAAAGTAACAGGTTTATTTGATGTCAGACTTTGGGGATTGCATCCTTTCTGTGAAAAATCAGCAGCATGTTTTTTAAGATGAATAACCATGACCATGATCTTTCCCTGACTTTAACCAAGCGTTTTACTTGCCTAACCCTCACCATATGTTCACCACTTCACTGCCGTTGTCAAGATAATTAAAATACTGGCATTTAATGCAAACTCTTTTTTTTTTTTTTTCAGTGCCAATGTTCTGCCAGAGTTCAGAATACCAGGTTGCAAACTTACAAAAGCACATAGCTAAGTTTGTTTACTTTATAATATGGCTCATAACAAAACTGAAAACTAAATTGATAAGAAGCTGTAACCAAGTGACAAGTTCACCTCTGATTTATTATTTATAATTATATATAAAATGAAGTGAGAGTGAAGCTCTGTGACATCTTTTAGGTGTTTTCCTTGTGAATAAAATGTCAGTGTGAAAAGCAGCACTGTGCCAAAAAGTATGACGTTATCCCTTCTTCCTTGCGTATGTGTGTTTGTAAGTCAGTGTGCATGGGTGTGAGTACACTCACTCAGAGCTCCACACCTACATTTGACATTCAGTCCACAGCCCACAAAATGGGCACATCCTTTGCCCCCTGAGTGTCAGGAAAGGAACATGTCAGTGAGCACCCCATGAAGAGGAAGATCATCTTTTTTTTTTCTTCTTCTTTTTTTTTTTAAATCTTCTGAGCGGCAATATGCTGAAAGCAAAGTAGTTAAGTCCAGAGGGTGAAGGGCTGAATAAATCAATTCTTTTTGAGCAGAGCTTTTGTGTGTTGTCTAATGAAAATGCACGATTTGATCTTGAAATCAACAGAGAAGGCTTATAAAATGAATATCCGTGTTGAGAGAATAGTTAAGGAAAAATCATTTTCTGAGAGAATCTTAATATGGCCTTGCCAATGTGGCATTTCAACTTGTTAGATGTAGAGGTCAGCTGATGCTAAGTCTGTTTGATTTTTATATTTAAGACGGAGTATTTTTAAACACATTTTACTTACAATCTGACAAGTGAAACTCGGTCTATCCCTAATCCTCATGCTCACGCTTTCCTGTTTCCCTAGTACCCTTTTTATTTTTGTCTTACATTTTTGTACATCCACACTCTTGTTCCAGACACCCCTCTCATTACAAATGCAGTGTAGCGTCTTCTTGTAAACCAAACATTTTGTTAATACATTCAGTGTTAGAGCGAATGTATTGTGGGTATCCTACATTCTATCATATCCATCCACTGTTAGCAGGTGAGCATAATGGAGCATTTAGCAGCTTTAGAAACAGATAACACAGGAGTTGGTAGAGAATAAAAACAGCTAAAAAAGGGAGTAAATATTGGACTTAAATTCGCCATGTGGACACAAACACAACTCTAAATGACTGATAATATTGCCAACAGGTTGTTGTAACGGTGCCATGTCATTTCTCCGGCGCTCCATTGTTCCGACCTCTTAATAATCCGAAAAATTCCCTTTGGTCCTACAGCCCACTAGTCCGACGTCCCTTTGTTTAGAAAAAAATAAACCCTCTCATCCGACATCCCATTGTTCCGACCGGCTTTTGTGGATCACCTCCCGTAACGTAACCCCATTTGTACAGGTCCTATCCCCTGACCAATCAGCTATCCCAACCTTAACCACTCAAGGTCAAATGCCTAACCCCAACCCAGTAGCAGAGTGGCAATCGGGAGAGTCGGGACTTTTCCCGGTGGGCCGGTAGTGTTTTGAGGCCCTGGGCAGGGGCAGCGGTCGCCTGCCCACTGTTATGGGAGGTGATCTACAAAAGCCTATATGGTCGGAACAATGGGATGTTGGAGCAGAGGGTTTATTTTTTCAAAACAAAGGGACGTCAGACTAGTGGGCTGTAGGACCAAAGGGAATTTTTCGGGTTATTGAGAGGTCGGAACAATGGAGCGCCGGAGAAATGGGCAGTCCCCGTTGTAACAGGTTCACCATATTGAGTTCACAACTTGTTTCTGCTGCACTCAAGTAGTAAAAAACAATGTTATTGTAGGATTATGTTCTAACAAACATGAATGAATTTCCTACCTTAATGAAACATTAAGCATCACACACTTCATTTCCTGCATTCTGTTAAAGTTTTCACCAATTTATGGTACAAACTGCAGTAAGGGTGCTTTCACATCAGGGACCTGGGCCCGGATCCAAAAAACACTTGATCCCAATGTCCAGTTTGTTTGATTAGTGTTAACAATGCGTACCATACCCAGGCACGGTTGGTCGATCCGTGCCCAAGTCCACTTGAAAGGTGGTCTTGAGTACAGTTCATGCTGTGTGCACCAGGTGTGGAAACTAACTGTACCAAAACACAGAAGTGGACTACTATTTGACGCGACTACAAGAGTTCATAACCAGTTATGAAACCGTCTCAATTTAATACTGATGCCACTTTATCAAACCCAGTTTCAGCCTCGCTGCCACCGTCAACCTAGAATAGCGCTGCACCTGACAGCAGCGGCGCTCTCCGGCCAGGAGCAGAGCTTTACCTCGCTGCTCTGGCACTGGTGATTTTTCTTTTAAAAAAATGTACTAAACATACTGATTTATCTCTGGCCAGTTAATTATATAAGTAATTATGTACATTTTCTGGGTCAGAAAAGATCCCTAATGTATGTTTCTTTTGCCATCAAATTAAATCCAGAAAATAAGTAGTTCTTTTTTTTTTTTTATTCTGTAAGGCGGTTGTTAACTTAAGATATAAAACATGTAACCCATTTAGTGAAAAATGTGACATAAGCCTTTAGATAAAAAAAGTGAAAAACAAAAATGTAAAAACATGAAGGGGGTACTGATGCATTTAAATTCATTCAGAGAAAACAGGCGTGAAGGGAAAAGAGGAGCAGGATATGATACTAAAAGATGCAAGGCAAAGGAAGTGATGTACTGAGCAGATGGTGGTGTGCTCTCAGGTGTACAAAGACCTGCAGAGAAAGATCTGTTGGACAGAGGGAAGGATGAAGAGATGGAGAGAGAGGTGGATATTGGGGAGGGACTGAACAGCAAGGGAAGGTTGTGGGAAAGCTACAGACCATGGAACTAAAAACAAAAAGCTTAGAGGAAGAGGCAGACGGAAGAGAGGACAGAGGCAACGGAAACTGGCTGCAGTAAAGGGACGGATGAAGGCATGGTGAGCGGGTTAGAAGTGGAGGTGAGAGGCAGCGGGATGCAAGGTGACCAAAAGAGATGAAAGCCAGGGTTGGAGGAAGAGAAAGTTAAGAGCAACTCAGATCTGCCCTCGAGGAGGAAGGAAGGGAGGATGGAGAGGAAGGAGGGGGATAAAAGATAAAGTATAAGTTCTGGAGAGCTTAACAGATTAAACAAGACAAAGATGGCGGGATGAAGAGATAAAACGAAAGGCATGATGACGAAACGGGAATGGAAAGGTGTAGGACAGAGAGAGACGGAGGATGGATAGAAGGAGAGAGGAATCGCTCAGATGTAGACAGAGCAGTGATGGTGGAGGATATGAAATGACGAAAGGCAGGAAGGGGATGTGTGGTTGTAAGGACGGAGAAATATGAGGCTAACAAACACACACACAATGCCAAGATATAAGTGTCTTTCAAGCCTAATAGAAAAATTGTTGCATTTTCTTTTTTTACCTCCTTCCTCCCTTATATTATAGTTTATCTTTTATCTTTTTCTGCTTCCTCCCCCAACACACTCTTGCTGTTCCAGTTGTAACCCTGTCTCCTGAATGAATGAATAAAGTATGAATGAATAATGTTTATAGGCCCCTAATAATAGATATTTATATTCACAAGCAACAATTTTCTGCTAATACAAGTGTGTGTCTCATCCTTTAAAAAGACAACATCCCACTGCAGCCACACGGCAACAGTCTGGTAACACAGTACACAACTTCCCATATGCGCACACCACACCACACCAGACCCACAACCACAAAATATTTTCTGCCAATGTATGAAGTGGTGTGTGTGTGTCAGGGAGTTCTAACTCTGGGCAAGAAAGCGATTATGCGTATTTCCCAATATGTCAAACCTTCATTTAACCATGACCATACGCTTTCCTTAACCTTACCTAAGTGCTTTTCCTTGTCTTGAAAGAATAGTTTTGTGAAACACCCTTGTTCTGAGAATTTCTTGCGGGCTTGATGCCACTCTTCTATCTGTGTGCAAAACATGAAGTTAATCCCAGCAGTGGTTTAGCTCAGCACAAAGACTGGAAACGTGGAACAGCTATCCCGGCTCTGTCCAAAAGTAACAAATTCCACCTACAGCACCTCTAAATCTATAACCCTCCGTACAAAAAACAACGTGGCAATTTTACACATCGGTTTTTGATCGGATTGAAGAAATAGCTTAATATGTAGCTCAGCGTAAATTCTTTCAGGAAGAACTAACAATTAATCAGTTCTCTCAGCGCTGGAGGTTTCACCTTCCTGATAAGTCAATCAGAATCGGGCTCGAATTCCATAGGCCAATCACAGCGTCACAACATTGCTTTAAATCTGCTTCTCTCCCTGTGCTATCCTCAGCTGTCATTTCAGGAAAGGCGTTCATTAGAGGTGCAACGATGAATCGATTAGTTGTCAACTATTAAATTAATCGCCAACTATTTTGATAATCGATTAATCGTTTGAGTCATTTTTTTATTAAAAAAAATAAGATTTCTCTCATACCAGCTTGTTAAATGTGAATATCTTCTAGTTTCTTCTCTCCTTTGTGACAGTAAACTGAATATCTTTGAGTTTTGGACAAAACGAGACATTTGAGGACGTCATCTTAGGCTTTGGGAAACACTGATCCACATTTTTCACCATGTTTTGACATTTTTATAGATCAAACAACTAATCGAGGAAATAATCAACAGATTATTCGACTGTGAAAATAATCGTTAGTTGCAGCCCTAGCGTTCATCCCTCCTCCTCCCCTTCCACCTCCCGTCATAGTGATTTTCTGGGTGTCGCTCCGGTGCCTCCTTCGGTCTGGTCTTCAGGCCCTTCTCCGCCACCACTGGTGTCTGGATTCCATCAGGGGGTTATATCATGGTTCCCTACCCCTATATTAAATGTATTAATAAAACGATGGAGTCCAATCTCCAATACTCTGTACAGCTATTTGCTCATGCACATTAAACCTTTTGCATATCTGCAAACAAGTCTCTGATTGAAATACTCTTATAATTCCCTCCAATGTAAGAACCCTAAACTCATCATTTCCTCCATAATGTCCTCCTTAAAAGCCCTGAGAAATACACAGGAGACCAAAACATGTTTTCTCTTCATCATTCTGTTTCTGTCAGTCTTGAACACACACACACACACACACACACACACACACACACACACACACGCATCAGTTACAACATGCACACTTCGGACGTTCAGCACTCTGCTCATTCTCTTTCCGTCACTCTTTTTTTCTCTCTCTTTTAAGGTCATTTTATATGAACTTTTCAATACAGATCTCAGAAATCACTTCTACGTGCCTGTTCTATGTGTCATGGAGACGAGAAAGACGTGGAGAGAGAGTTAGAAGGTTAGAGACGACTGATGAAGAGAAATCCCATCCTGTGTTTAGAATGAGTTTGCTTTTATCCTTTTCCCTCTCGTTCGTGAGGGTTTGATCAAAACGATTAACGACAGGGCTATTTGCACACAAAGACTGTACTCTCATACACATGCAAACATCAGTCATGAAACTGGACTTCACCACCAAGCCTTTCCAGCATGAAGGCTGTCTTAGAGTGGGGGACAAGCAGATTGATTGGAGCCTGGGGAAGGCTGGCCCTTCCCATTAAAATCTTCCTGTCAGCGGGAATGTGTGGATATTTTGCCACCAGCAGTGTGTGGGTCTGTGGGAGCATGTACAAATGAGGGGTGTATCTCTGCCTCACATGTGTACTGTACACCAGCTCTGTGTGTGTGTGTGTTTTTTTTTTAACTGGATACGGCTTTCAGCGCAAAGCCCAGTTCATTCCAATGAGACTTGGCGCATGAACCAGTCATGGAGCTCAAAAAAATACCCGGATCTTCTGCGTTGACTGGCCCATGATATCACAACGGACATGCACACTAGCGCCAGTTTGTTTGAGTTGTCATAGCAACACGTAGTAGCTACACGAGGAGAACTCGCCAATCACGTCTAAAACATTCACTAACCAGTCCCTCCAGGAATTTCCGATGTCACGATCAAATTCAACCAATCACCGTGAATTCTGTGCGACTCGCAATTTTGACCAATCACCGCAACTTTACAGCAAATTTGACCACTAACCAGAGTTTCCCACAACTTCAACCAATCCCAGCAGTCCCACATGCCAGACTTTGCGTCAGTATGTGACACTGAGAGCCACTGACCAAGCGGGAGTGAGAACGGGTTGACGTAACATACGTACGTCGCCAAATTCCTTTCCTTGTTTCTGATATGAAGACGAGACGTGTGTGACTCGAACATGTCACATTTACCAACAAACGTACAGCGAAAGACATCAATGTACGCTGTAACGATTTTTCACTCTAAAGTCACTGAAAGCTGCTGCTGTTTTAATCCTGTCGGCTAGGGGCAGCCTCTAGCTCACCCAGTAAGAGCGTTCGCCTCATGTAGGCCAAGTCCTTTGCAGCGACGCAGGTTTGAATCCGACCTGTTGCCCTTTGCTGCGTGTCATCCCCTATCTCTCTCCCCCTTTCCTATCCTATCCTATCCACTGTCACTTGTAATAAAGGGAAAAGCCCCAAAAAAATAATCTTAACATTTTTTTAAAAATCCTGACGGTTCTCTGCAGCGGGTGGGGCTGCTGCTCAGTTCCCCCCGCGACTGACACGCGCGCACACACACAAACACACACGGTGGATGAAGGAAAAATCGGAGATGAGACGTACAGGATGACCTAAATTGAGGACAGCTACCCTCGTAAGTGCAATGATAAGTTAAAGTCCAATAAGTAACGTTACTTTATCAAACCGTATGAATGTGTGTCCCAGCCCAGGCCAGGATAGGAAATTAACTAACAATGTAAAGATCAACAAGCCACTGACAGACATGTTCAAATTTGATTCATTCAATTCATTATTATTTTTTGTCTTAAATCCACCAGCCATCCTGAGCCTTTTTGGTAAGGTTACTAGGAAAACTCAGCCCAGAGTAGTTTTATTCTCCCCAAAATAAGTTTTTTTTATTTTTAAAGAATTTTACACAACAAAATTTCAACTTTTTTTTGCAATTTTCACTGTCTCTCGCAACTTCATTGCAACAAAAATACAAAAGACATTGCAACTTTTATCACAATTTTTTTTACAAAAGCTCCTGCAAAATCAGGCATTTTGGGCCGAAAAATCTAAAAAAAAAAAAAAAAAAAGGCAGCAAAATCCTGGAGGGACTGACTAACGTCAAACATTGTTTTCATCGTTTAATGCTTATCTAAATAACATTAAACGATGGACGTATTAAGAGAACCATAATAAACATTAGGTCATGTTACTAGATACCGATAATATTAGCTAGACCCCGGCAGTTTGTGAACAAAGATGTTAATAACATTACATCCACGTTACAGGCTTTACAGCATACAACCCTCAGATGCATTATAAGATAATACACATTATGAATTACAGCCATATGGTCATTATTACAAGAACTCAGGAGAACCGTCATGTGAGCCTGCAGTGCAGGGCGACGTGGGTGCAGTCCCGCAGGTCTGCTAACGTTCGTTATATCGTGCTACTAGCTACCACCAACGTTAGCTAGCCCCGGCAGTTTGGGAACAGAGATGTTAATAACGTTACGACCATGTTACAGGCTTTACAGCATACAGAGCTCGGATGTATCATAAGATAATACATATGATAAATGAAGGCAATTGTATAAATTTTTACAGCTACATGATCTAATGTGAGCATGACCGTGATCATATGACCGTCATATGAGACGTGGGGGCGACGTGGGCGCAGTCCTGTGGATCTGCTCGCATTCAATATGTGCGTTCATCATGCCTAGTTAAATAATTCTGGATTTAACTATTAGCGCATGTTAAAAATGTTAAAACATAATGGTTTGAACAAGGACCATTTAAGTGAATTCGGACTGGTAGGTTGACATTCCCCCAAAAAAATTTCCGCTGAAATATAGACTTTTCTTTCGCCATGTAAAGTCTATGGGAAAAGTCCTTCTGGGCCAGCAGGTTGTCAGATGTTGCAATTCCGCTGTTGGCCCCTAAGCCCATGGTTGCTTCAAGACATGGCGCTGTTCCTGGGGGCTTGGCTACACCACTGTTTACATTTAGCTTCATGTTGTTATGTATCCTGTTTACTGAAGTCTTTCACATCTGCATCCACCCCCCAGCGGCATTTCTCCAACATTTGAGTAGTTTTGTCTATCTCAGTCACTATTATGTGAAACAATGCTTACTCAACTTGTGAAATGAACCTACAGCAAGCTCTGTGTATGTACGCCGGTAGAATTAGATAATTTGTTGTCCTTAAAGGGTTGATGGCAGCATGTACTTTATAAAGGAATTCATTTTTTATTCAACAATATGCCCAAAATGAGGTCGGTTATAGAGCCATTATGTCGGTTACTTTTCGATTCTCCATTGACTTAAAAGTTGAGATAAATACATTTTTGACTATAGTTCACCAAAAAAAAAAAAAATGACAAAAGCTCCATAACAGCTACTAAATGTTCTTTGTGGTGATGTTTTTTCAACTTTTGTTTCCAAGATCAAGAATGAACTTTCAATCTTAAAATCATAATGTGTTGAACCATCTAGATAAATTATCATCCACTAAAGTAAACTTAGCACAAAAAGTGAGGAAATGTGCGTTTGGTCGATTATTTTTCTGTGGTAACAATGCTTTTTGGCAATAAATCTTATACCGTTGGAAATGGTGCCCCATTTGTAAGGAACATGCATTTGTGGGATGAGCAGCAGCGCTGAGTATGTGGGTTGCGCCCATGAAAAATTTGCTGCTGCTTATTCTACCATTGACTCCTTTGGTGTTTGGTGGATTGGATGATTGAAGTTTGAAGAAACAAGACATATTGGCAATTTAACAATTTATTCATTTCACAAACAGGAGCCTCAGTAGCGTGTGGAAGAACCATACACAGCCACAACAGCCTGGCACCTCCTCCTCATGCTGGTCACCAGCCTGGTCACACACTGCTGTGGTATGGCATCCCATTCTTCAACCAGCATTTGTCGCAAGTCAGCCAATGTGGTTGTGTTGGTCACTCTGGCACAAACAGCACGCCCTAGCTGATCCCACAAGTGTTCAATGGGGTTGAGGTCAGGACTGCTGGCAGGCCATTTCATCCTCTCCACTCCCACATTCTGGAGGTAGTCTCTGATAAACCACGCTCCGGGGGGCGAGTGTTGTCATCTTGGAGGATAGAGTTTGGTCCCAGACTGTGGAGATATGGGATTGCCACTGGTTGCAGAATCTCATCTCTATATCTCTCTGCAGTGAGATTGCCTCCAATGATGACAAGCCTCGTTTTTCCAGTGAGGGAGATGCCGCCCCACACCATCACAATGCCTCCACCAAAAGGTGTTCTTCTCTATCGGTGCAGCAATCAGCATAGCGTTCTCCACGTCTTCTCCACACTTTGACCCTATGATCCAACTGCCGTAGGCAGAATCATCCAATCCACCAAACACCAAACGAGTCAATGGCAGAATAAGCTGTTTGGCACTGGCAGAGAAGATTTGGCAAATCTTTCATGGGCGCAACCCACATACTCAGCGCTGCTGCTCATCCCACAAATGCATGTTCCTTACAAATGAGGCACCATCTGAAAGGGAACTAAACAGGCTTTCCAACGGTATAAGATTTATTGCCAAAAATCATCGTTATCACAGAGAAATAATCTACCAAACACAAATTTCCTTACTTTTTGTGCTAAATTTAGATTTTTGGCTCAAGTTCAAATTTGGTGCCTTTCACCCACCATGTTATTTATAAACAAAAAACTGCCAAGCACTAAAAGGATTTTGAGTAAACTCCTACAATCATATACTGTATGTATTACACCTTTTGACACTTAAAATTATTTGGAGCCTGGAAGGTATTAATAAATGACTTGTGCCCATGTATAAGTAATTTGTCCTCAAAGTTTTGAAGTGCAGCTGAATTTTAGTATAGTGATGTGTTCATGTTATGATTAGATATACTGAAATTACCTTATTCTTTGCATTTGTTCATCTCCCCTCAGCACACTATCATACAGTTTGGATGCCACATTGGAAGTAGGTTCAGCGCTCCTTGTTTAACTTTGTATACAAATTTAAGAGTAACTTTAGGGTTGGGTACCGAAACCCGGTGCTAATACGGCACCGGTGCCTAAACGACCGGTATCTACGAGACCGAATTGCAACGCAGATTTCGGTGCCTCATTTCGGTGCCACTTAAATGCCTTCTGGGCTGCTCTCTGATGCTCTGAAACAGACGTTAGAGGCAACAGTAGCATCACTGCACGTGACGCTAGTTAACACTTCACTTAACAATAGGTAACGTTAGCCTACCATTAGCTAACAGCTGGATTAAACACGGTTAAAATGCTGACAGCTAAACGGTGTAAAGTGTGACTGTATTTCACTGTAGAAGATTCCAACAGTGTGACGTTAAGCAGTGTGCAACTGCCGTTGTCAGAAAAACACAGATGGTACGTTTACTTGAAACTAGTAAGTCTCGTGGTGCATTCAAAGTTATTGTAAAATACCCTATTCTCTGTTACCCTATTTTTTTTTAAGTATCGGTTCAGGCACCAGCACCATTTTAAAAGTATTGTTTATAACCGGTATCAGAAAAAACCCAAACGATACCCAACCCTACTTCACACCCCCTGAAAACCTTCTTTTTCTTGACCTCTAGCAGCTTAACCGGCAAATTCCACTGGATGTGGAACGTCTGCGGACCGGCTCCGCTGCGGAACGGCTGCGTGCTCCGCCATCCGTCAATACCCACTAGGTCCGGATTTGTTGCGGCACAGCTGCGGCCATGACTGACAACTGTAGTCACGAGGACCCACGAGATCTTGCAAATTCACGTAGAAAAGAACCACAAAACAGTTTGTTTCCATCCAGAGGAGTAGAGGGGAAACAACTCTGTGCTGTGTTTTCAAGGTGTAGTGCAGGGAAATATGATCCGCCGTGAGCACGGTGTATTTTACTTTGAAAATTAACCGGATTTTTATTTTGTTTCTGTGCTCGACTTCCTGTCCCGCACAAAATAGAAAGCTCTGCGTATCTGCTCCGGAGGGCTGCAGACTGCCGGAGCTGGGACGGAGTAGGGACGCAGCCGTTCCGCAGTCAGTGGAAATACACACATTGACTTTAATGGAAACCTAATTACTCCGTAAACGTTCCGGAGACGTTCCGCAGACGTTCCGCATCCAGTGGAAATTGCCGGTAACTCTGCTGCAGTGATGGACAGCTGTAGTCCAGGACCCTGTGACATCTTTTTTTGGGGTGTGGTTGCAGGTGCAACAATGTACACTTCTGCAAAACATTGCTTTTTAGCCTTGTGCCAAGTTACTTTTTAAGTAATTAGAAGGTACAAATTACTAATTCATGCATACAAAGTGTTAATTACTAATTTATGTGCACCATGTATCACAGAGGCTTTGCAGTATTGATACTTTTGAAGCTGTAAAGTCTGAAATGTGGCCTTATTTAACATATTAACTAGATTTAACATTATTGGTTTGTTCTGTATTTAGGAAGTAAACAATCATATCTTACAATATGTTTGCAACTCGTGCTTTTCTGACCCGACAATAATCTGTAGTAAAGTTAAACTAAATTTTGTAAGTTTACCAAGTACTGTAAGTATGGTAACATTGTTCATTTTTGCGCAATGTACTGTATATTATGGTAAGATGTTGAACTTGTTAAGGGAAATGTCTTAGAAAAGTTGTGTGTACATGCACATGACATAAAACACAACAAAAAACTGGTTTATACCTGAGCGGATGAAAGAACATTTTGCAAACAGCCTTGTGTGAAATCTGGAGAAGAACACTCACACCCCCAGAAGGTGAAAAAAGCCTTTCTATCTACATGTCAAATTTATATTGCTTTGACCTTTTCCCTCAGGTGCTCCTATTTCTCAGTGCATGCAGAGATTCACCAAACTGCTGATGTCTGCACCACCTTGCCTCGCCTTTCTACACATTTGGATAAAAGGGTGGGGGTGATATGGGGGGGGGGGGGGGCGCAATATCTACACCGGCACTTTCAGCTCTTAATTCACACAGATAGACACATGAATGGCAAACTGAACTCCCTGAAGCATTTTTCTTCACCGTTTACAATAAAACAGATGGAAAAAATATATTTGTAGCTTGAAAATTGGTGTGTGTGTGTGTGTGTGTGTGTGTGTGTGTGTGTGTGTGTGTGAGTGAGTGAGTGAGTGAGTGAGTGAGTGAGTGAGTGAGTGACATGGTTGTTCTTCCATCAAGTGAATCTGTGTGGATTCTCAAGGACTTCAAAGGACAGCTATAGAGTTATATGTTGGTTTACCTTCAGTTATTATTTGTAATGATAATGTTGTGGGTACAGAGTCAAAGAGAAATGGAGTCATGATGAATTGAAGTTGTCTAACTGTGACCTTAACCAACATTGTACAATTATTCAAAGGAAGAAAATAATTGGTTTCCAGGACAAATGGGACATTTTCTATCAACCCACACACCCACAACTAAGCAGCATCATTCTCTGCTGTACACCTGAAGGTCACTGGATGGTAATGTGGTGGAGGTACAGTAATTAAACATTACATTTTGACACACAGTCCAGTCAGAAGAAAGGGTCCAAATAAAGGAAATAATGAAATACTAGCAAGTTGTTTAAATTTGAGGCAATACAGACTAGGGCTGAACGATTAATTGCATTTGCGATAATATCGCGATATGTCAAAATGCGATTTCCTAATCGCAAAGGCTGCGATTTGGTCACATGACTCGCGAGAGCAAATCAGTCTGCACTCCGCAGAGAAAGCATCAACTTAGCACGCTAACGCTACGTCGTACCTTGAGCAGATTTCTGTCATTCAAACAACTCTGAGTTGTAGTTTAAAACTTTTACAGCCATTTTAATAAAATGAAGGGTTTTATCCGAGCTCGAGTCCATACATGCAGTTAATGAATACAGGCACACAGAACTCAAGGCTCGGTTAGCAACAATTAGCTCTGATTAGCGGTTAGCTCCGGTTAGCAGTTAGCTAGCTCCGTTATAAAGATATGAGTGGAGGAGCTGCCACTGAGAGGGGTAACAATCAGACTGATAAATGACATTCGGGGAGCTTTCACAGCAGCGTGGCCGCGGTGTTTCAACAGTTTTATTAGTACAGTTAATCCCACGGCAAGAACACCAGCAACTAGCTAACGCAACGATAGCCTCTCTGAACAAGTGCACAAGGCAGCACGTAACTTCACGAGGGGGAGGGGCTGGAGGCAGCTCCTCTCTGTGCACTGTAAAAACAATACACTGTGTGTGTGTGTGTGTGTGTGTGTGTGTGTGTGTGTGTATGTATATATATATATATATATATATATATATATATATACACACACATACACACACTATATTTTTACTTATTTAACTGTCTAGTGTGTAATTGTGCGTTGTTCATACTATAAAATGATTTATTGTTTGTCTTTGTTGAATAATACAGAAGACAAAGAGCTTAAAAAAATAATTGAATATCGAATCGCAATCGCAATATTTGGGAAAAAAAATCGCAATTAGATTATTTTCAAAAATCGTTCAGCCCTAATACAGACAGAGTCTGGACACAGAAGTGCAAAGTTGATGCCTGTGGGTACAGTGTATTTGTATTTTGTGAAGTAGTTTTAAAAAGCAATTAACTTTGTTTCCATGCTACTGCATTACTGACTATGTATAAGCATAATAATCCATCTGAAGCAGTGTAATGTACTGTAAAGGTTATTCTTTGTGTTGTTGGAACAGAGGTGGAAGAACATGGCTGTCTGAGTCAATCTGTGTCAGAGAATACCGTTTCTCAGCGTCCTTCGATTCAATGTCCTCTTGTCACACCATCAGGGACAAGTTTGCAAATTTGTGCCAATGTGTTTGTGTGCGTGTGTTTATGCTTTACCCGAGGCATGTGCCAGCATCTATGACCAAATTTCACCACCTCCAAGCGTGACACATTAGCCAGTGGCAGCTGAGCGCAAGGACACTAAGGGTTACATAAAGGTCTGTGTCTGTCTCTGTGTGTGTGTGTGTGTGTGTGTGTGTGTGTGTGTGTGTGTGTGTGTGTGTGTGTGTGTGTGTGTGTGTGTGTGTGTGTGTGTGTGTGTGTGTTCATGTTCCTTAGCATTACTGTAGTGAGAGTGTACTGCATGTGTCTACATGACACAAAATCAGTGTCAATCATTGTTTAAAACTGTGCTACTGCTGTAGTTATCGATCAGCATCTTCTCTGGGACTCAAAGTGATGTTAGAGTGATAAACATCAACGGCAGAAGCTATCACTTAAATGTGTTAAATAGTTCAGTTAAAATTGTCTCCTATTAGAAACATTCACCTCCCAACACCAACTTTTAACTGTTGTAACATGTATTAACCATTATCAAAGCTATATTGAAAAGGGGCTTTTGGCTGTCATTCACAGTGAATGATTCGTTGTTCTGACAAAATGTCTTGCAATTTTTCCTCTTCATCCATGGAAATTCAACATGTTAAAGCAATCAATGTGTCTGATCTTTCTCTTGTGAATCTAACTTTTCAACCGAAAGATTATTTCTGGAAATCAGGAAAAAGAGCAACGTGGCCAGGTTAGCTCAGTTGGTAGAGCGGGCACACATATGTAGAGGTTTACTCCTCAAGGCAGCGGCCGCGGGTTCAACTCCGACCTGCGGCCCTTTGCTGCATATCATTCCCCCTCTCTCTCCCCTCTCATGTCTTCATCTGTCCTGTCATAATAAAGGCCTAAAAATGCCCCAAAAAATAATATAATAATAATAATTTCAAAATGCTTCAACCTGTCTAGAATTTGGCAACACAATACTTTACAGAGAAGCACCACATATTACATGAAGGCTACATACAGTATTGAGAGATATTTAGAGTTGGAATATTTTTGATGAAGGTCTTCAATGATCACACATTGTGACCCACCAAATACAGGCACATTTTCATTAAGGCCAAACCTGCCCTGAACTATTTAAGCTGATTCAGTTGAATAGGAGTCATTTGTTTGCCCTTTTGGAGCACACTAAAGCCCACTCCACATTACATTAGTAATTCCGATTCCACCTTAAAAACGGCCGATCTGAATTTAAAGAGCCTGTGAGCTGACATTGACCACTACGGACAAATAGAACTACTTTACCAGCTTTATTCACCTTCAAAGAGATCTCTCTGCAGCACACACTTCAAGTTTATCAGAAGCCACAACATACACTGATAAAAGGCTCAGATCCCTGAGCAGCACATAAACACAGCCTGATCTACACAACCACTCAGGCTGTAACCAGCCAATAACACTCACCAGTACACATGCAAGCACACACACACACACACACTCATAGTGCGTCTCACTATCTTTGTGGGGATCCGTCACTGACATAATGCATTCCCTAGCCCCTTACCCTAACCTTAACCATCACAACTAAATCCCTAACCTTAACCCTTACCCTCAACCTAACCATAACCTAATTCTAACCCTAATCCTAAAACCAAGTCTTAACCCTCAAACAGCCCTTTAAAGTTGTGGGGTCCAGCATTTTGGCCCCACAAATCTGTCCGGACCCCACAAGTATACTGTATTCTAGAGCTGGGCAATATATCAATATTATATCGATATCGTGATATGAGACTAGATATTGTCTTAGATTTTGGATATCGTAATATGGCATAAGTGGTGTGTTTTCCTGGTTTTAAAGGCTGCATTACAGTTAAGTGATGTCATTTTCTGAACTTACCAGACTGTTGTAACTGTTCTATTATTTGCCTTTACCCACTTAGTCATTATATCCACATTACTGATGATTATTTATCAAAAATCTCATTGTGTGAATATTTTGTGAAGGACCAATAGGCAATACTACAATATCGTTGCGGTATCGAGGTATTTGGTCAAAAATATCGTGATATTTGATTTTCTCCATATCGCCCAGCCCTACTGTAGTCCCGGTTTTTGGACCCCACGAATGTAATTAAAGAACACACACACACACAAAATATCCAGACAATGCACTGCTGAGCAAGGTAAATAGATGAATCACACATACAAAGGGATAATAGTGTGTTCTCTTGCCAGGCTTGGCTCACACCAAGGTTATGAAGGGAGGAGGGATGACTGGTGAGTGGGGATGTAAGTAGCATAAATGCCTTGCTTGAATTGAATAGATCAAAGTGGGCCTGTAACACTTCCTATTCTGATGTACTGTTACAGTAAAATACTTGCAAATACATGTCAAGGGCTGCTGCAAGAGTAGAAAAAAAGGTTAACAAAAATAGAGAAAAATCAACATCAAAAAGCAGCATAGAGGAAAGAAGAGGATAAGGAAGAGGATATGCTGGCCAGCTTTAATGTGGTGTGGGGATTCACCGTAATAAAGACGTCTTGCTTTGGAAGCTTTAGTGCTCTATGAGAGCTGCAGATACAAACAGCAGGAGGATTAAATACAAACCTTAGACCCTTCTTCTTCTCTCAGTCCTCTGTGTCAGTGGTTTTATCGCATTGTGGCTTTTCTTTTTTCAAGTCTCTTTCCACACGTGCTTAACTTTCACGCTATGTTTCAAATGCCCCCTTCAAAATACAAACTAAGCTGCTTTTTCTCTCTAACTCATGTTCTGATATAGTTTTCTTTATTCTTCCTTCTCAGTCTCTTAATACAGCAAAACACACTCCTTTGAAGTTAAAGAAGTTTTAAAATAGGAAGAAAGTAGGCCTGCAGCGACGCGTCGATGACGTCGACGCATCGACGTCAAAATTACGTCGACATCGTATTTTTGCGTCGCCGCTTCGCCACACACACATGTGGGAGACCAAAACATTGCAGGAAACAGCAACCTCCTCACAGAATTCCCAACAAAGCCCTGCAAAAAGCCCCATGAAAAGAAGAAGTCCTAAAAAAACAGCTCGCCCTTAATCATCGAGGGTATGGGAATACTTAAAATATAGTCCCAAGTACTAACGTTAGCTAAATTAATTTCATGTTTGTGTAGTGTGTTGTGTAGCCTGCGCACTTAGGTGGTGCTAGCTAACTATCTTAGCTCTCCGTGCAGTTTGTTCGTGCTAGGTTAGTAGCTAACGTTAACGTTAGCTAGCTACTGGCGCCTAGGCAGCTGTGTTTAGCTAACGTTAGTTATCATCTAATGTTGGCTTGAATGGTAGCTAGCTTACAGCTGCAGAACACAGCTATCTATAGTAGCTAACGTTAGCTAACGTGAACGTTAGCTACTAACCTAGCACGAACAAACTGCACAGAGAGCTAAGATGCGTTGGTTAGCCTAGCACCACCAAAGTGCACAGCTGCATTAGCATGTAAACCTACAGAATAGCAGTTAAGAGAGTCAGTTTGATTATGCATCAGGTTTTATGTTGGGACTGTTATGTTGTGTTAAACAATCCAAGGAATGTCTGTACTGTGCACTGCACAGTGTTTTTCTTTTTTGCACTACAACTTGATTTTTTTGAACAAGAGAGTTATGTTGGTACTGTAAAAGAGTAAACAGGCTGGCCTTTCATTTTGTATAACAGTAAAATAATTATTTTATTTTGTGTAAAGCAGAAGATTTTTTGCTGTGCAAAATTGTTTAATAAAATATATTATTAAGAATTTTTTGGTATTTATTTGAGATACATTATGGTTTTTATTAATCGAGCAACAGAAAAATAATCGTTATATTAATCGTCCAATTAGTCGTTAGATTAGTCGACTAATCGATAAAATAATCGCCTGATTAATCGTTTAATAAATAATCGTTTACCCCCACCTCTAGAAGAAAGCTTTGAATGATAATGCTAATAAGTAATTCCTGACCACTAACACCCTCATTGGTGATAAACTGCCATCAACGTTAACTATGACTATATTATCACCTCTACAATCATCAAAATGATCTTGACCTCACTGACCTCTCCACCGTTTGTCTACTGTCATTATCAACATATTGGTGTCTTCTATACTTACTAGTAGCCACACTAACGGTAACGTGGGTCAATAGATTTGTCCATCACTTTGGACCAGACTGAAATATCTTAACTTTTGGATGGATTAAGACGAAATTTAGTTCAGATGTTTATGGTGTCCAGGGGATGATGAACGTTTATCGGTGTTTTAAGCCCCCAACGTCTCCTTCCAGGCAGCGCTGCCTGGAAGGCACTAGGATTAGGGCAGCAACTAACGATTATTTTAATAATCGATTAATCTGTCGATTATTTTTTCGATTAATCGATGAATCGGATAAAAAAAACAAAAAAGCATTAATTTACATCAACTCAATACATACTTACATACTTGTTGTTTTAGTTAATAGTTGTGTAAAGTTAAGTAACCCAAAGAGCGAACACACACACACACACACACTTGAAGCTTATTCATTAAATTATTACCATCATTGTAGTAAGTGCGAGTTAAGTTCATTTGTATACCACATTTAAACACAGCTTAAGATGACCAAGTGCTATAAAAGAACTTTAAAATGAAATTAAAAAGTACAACACACAAATATATTTGTCAACAATAACTGATATGGGACAAAGCACAGAATATATACATGACAATAGATTGAAAAATGAATGGGCCAAAAAAGGCGAGTGAATAAAAACGTGTCTTTAGTCTTGCTTTACTACTGTTATTAACGAGCTAACGCTAGCTTGTCATGCTAGTCAGCTGGATAACGAGTAAACACCACACCAGCACCAGAAGAGGGACGTTACATTCCTCACTTCAAAACGGAACAAAAGTAGGATTCTGTAGTGACTTTACCCTGCTGTTGAACTTCCTTCCTCCTCATCAAGGACTCCAACATGTTTACGTTTTAGGTGCTGAATCATCACTGTGGTGCGCCCGTGCCATGCCATGTCCCTTTTGCTTATCTTGCAATTAACACGTTTTTGATTTATTTAGTGTGAAATGCTCCCACACCTTGGATGACTTAAGTCGTACTGATTTCTCTGCCTCCGCCATGTGTTTCAGAACAATGTTAAGGGTCTCTCCGGTCTCTCCGTGTTTCCTCTACTCCGCTCTGCTCTTTTTTTTCCTTTCACTCCGCGCCGCTCCGCACGGCACTCAACTCAATTGCTTTTATCTCCGCGACTGAGTGGCGTGTCGCGCGACACAACGAATCGATAATGAAATTCGTTGCCAACGTTTTTAATAATCGAATTTTATCGATTCGTTGTTGCAGCCCTAACTAGGATTAGGCAATGGTTATGGTTAGGGTTAAGGTTAGGTGCCTTGAAGTCAACGGTCGCAACGCTGTCTTGAAGTTGATTAGGCAATAGTTAGGGTTAAGGTTAGGGTTAGGTGCCTTGAAGTCAACGGTCGCAGCGCTGCCTGGAAGGAGACGTTGGGGGCTTAAAACACCATCGAGCATGATGAACCTATACGTTTGATGATCCCCTGGTTTCCGCCAGTGTATTGCAAGCCCAGCGGCCCGCCAGGCCTTAGTTGACTTCCCACCGTACCAAAGCATCAGGGCATTTATTAGGAGTCCAAGACCAAGTCTGGAAGAACCGGCGGTAGCAAAGCTACGCCGTTCGCACAGCAGGGCTGTGGAACCCTATTGTTTTTTTAAGGATTATTCATTAGTCTGGGCCTTTTTACCCCTTCTGAGGTCGAGCGTGTTGTAAACAACGCCAAGCGGCACTTCTGATTCATAACTTAATAACTTTATAATTTTAACTAGTAGAAACATACGGTCTTTTGGAGCTAAAAGCTAACAGTCGCCCCGTTCTGCTGATGTTTTTGATGTCTTCCTAGCCCTTACAGAAGGTTTTGTATCCAGCCTAGAGGTCTATGTATGTATGAAATGTAAATAGTTTGTCCTTTTTATATATATATGTTATAATGTTCAATGTTTATTTTTGCACTGGATGACTCCAAATATATAGAACTGTTTTAGACAACACAAATGCTTGTGTGGCATTTCTGTGTGTGTGATATCAATATCTATCTGTGACATTCATCCGTTTTATTTATTTATTTGTCTTTATGGTCCTACAACCTTTTTAACATTCAAATGACCTCACTGCAGCACAAATATTCTAATAGCCCAGTTTTTCCTGAAAATAAATTATGTTCGTAGATTGACTATGGACAACAGGGTTGATGTTTCACAAGCTTTTATAGAAAATAAAACCAGATGGACCAGAGGTTGTCAAAAATCCTTTAGGGCTCTGGGATATTTCCAACGGTAATGTACCGCAGACCTTGCGGCTCACACCTCTCAATATTTCCCGACGTTTGCCTCCCCACCGTTATGCTTTGGGTCTTGCTTGCAAGCGCTCCCCGGGTCGTTGGGGGCGACTGGCGCCAGGAGGCTTGGACCCTCTCATAACTGCTTGCAGTTCTAGTTTTAAATGTATTTTTAAGCTAGCAGTAACATTATAGCTGTGGAAGTAGCAGTGCCGTGTACATACAGTTCAGGCTATTTTGTCGGTGAATAAATGCTACAACTGTCACTGTCACTCTAATCGAATTGCCTCATTTCCCGCCTGTGGTTGTGTGTGTGTTTAGAAAGCCATCTACCCCATTAACTGTGGTGACAGCTGATGAAGATGACACTCTGTATTCTTAACATATCAGACTAGCTTTCTCATTCTGCCTTGGCTAAACAAACATGCAACACACTTCAATTAAGTCAAACATGTTTACCACACACATTTACCTGATTTGTTCTCGGTCCTCAGATTAGCTCTAAAACTGATGAAACTTTTTGTTACCCTTTCCTCTTATTTTTATATTTTATTTTAATCTTTATTTATACAGGTAAGTCGATTGAGAACAAAAAACTTATTTGCAACAACGACCTGTCACATTCACACAGTTACACATTCATACCTGGAAGCTGCCCAGTACAACCACAGTCTGATCTGCTGGCCACTGAGCAGCTCCACTGGAGCGGTTGGGGTTAAGGGCCTTTGCTCAAGGGCACCTCAGTTTTGGTAATGAGGGAGAGACAAGCGCTGCTCTTTCACTTTCCCCACCCAGATTTTATCCTGCCGGTCTGGGGACTGACCCGGTGACCTATCGGGCCCAAGCTACTTTAACCTTTAGGCCAGCGGTCCCCAACCCCCGGGCCGCGGACCGGTACCGGTCCATGGGTCATTTGGTACCGGGCCACAGAGAAAGAATAAATAACTTATATTATTCTGAACGATGTTTTATTTTGAAAAATGACCGGATTCCCTCTGATACATCCGTCTATGACTCACTCTTGACGCTTGTCTCCGTCAGGTGATACGTTGCCGCTAAAATGAAACCCACAAGCTAGTAAAATGAGTAAAAAACAAACGTCTTTGGAAAGTTTCTTTGCGAAGGGGAAAAGGCCCAATGAGGAGACAGAAGAAGAGCCTACGACTTCCAAGAAAAAGAAAGCTGCATTTAACAGACAATACCAGGAGTCCTACTTAAAATATGGATTTATCGCGACAGGTGATTCCCGTGCACCAAGCCCGCTCTGCATAATATGCGGTGACCGGCTCTCTAATGAGGCAATGAAGCCTTCAAAACTGCTTCGCCACTTGGAGACCAAGCACCCTGCATTAAAAGACAAGCCTTCGGAGTATTTTGAAAGAAAAAAGCATGAACAAGAAGGACAGAAGCAATTACTGAGGACCACCACATCAACAAATGCGAGTGCACTGAGAGCATCATACTTGGTAGCTAATCGTATTGCTAAGGCTAAGAAGCCATTCACCATTGGTGAAGAATTGATCCTGCCCGCCACTAAAGACATTTGCCGTGAACTTCTAGGAGAAGCTGCGGTTAAACAGATAGCACAGGTGCCTCTTTCGGCTAGCACCGTCACTCGGCGCATTGAGGAAATAGCAGAGGACATTGAGACACAATTGTTGGAGAGGATTAATACATCACCGTGGTACGCACTGCAGGTTGACGAGTCTACAGATATTGACAACAAGGCAATACTACTTGTTTATGTGCGATATCTTTATCAGGAGGATGTGCATGAGGATATGTTATGTGCACTATCGCTGCCAACCAAAACCACAGCCGCAGAACTATTCAAGTCGCTGGATGATTATATATCAGGAAAACTGAAATGGTCCTTTTGTGTCGGCATATGCACAGACGGAGCTGCTGCCATGACCGGACGGCTGTCTGGTTTAACTACTCGGATTAAGGAGGTTGCACCTGAATGTGAGTCTACGCATTGTGTCATTCACAGAGAAATGCTGGCTAGCTGAAAAATACCACCGGAACTTAAGAGCGTATTGAATGATGTCGTTAAAGTTATTAACCACATCAAAGCACACGCCCTTAACTCACGCCTGCTCGAGCAGCTTTGTGAGGAGATGGACGCGGAGCACAGACACCTTCTCTTACACACAGAAATAAGATAGTTATCCCGAGGGAGATCGCTGGCCAGAGTGTTTGAATTACGAGAACCGCTGCAGAGATTTCTCTCAGAAAAAAAAGTCACCGCTGGCAGCACATTTCAGTGACGAGGAATGGGTTGCAAAACTCGCTTACTTGTGCGACATATTCAACCTGCTCAATGAACTCAATCGGTCACTTCAGGGGAAAATGACAACTGTCTTCAAGTTGGCAGATAAAGTAGCTGCATTTAAAGCCAAACTGGATTTGTGGGGACGGCGCGTGAACAGAGGTATATTTGACATGTTTCAAACATTTGCGGGGATTTTGGAAGAGACTGAGCCCGAGCCTTCATTCTCCCAGCTGGTGCACGATCAGCTGTCTTTGCTTTTAAAAGAGTTTGAGCGCTACTTCCCAACCACAAAAGACCCACGAACTGCCAAGGAATGGATCCGCGACCCATTTGTCAACAAACCAGGTGAATCCAGCATGTCTATGCAAGAAGAAGATCAACTGCTGGAGATCGCAAATGACGG
This sequence comes from Sander lucioperca, assembly GCF_008315115.2. NCBI lineage: Eukaryota > Metazoa > Chordata > Actinopteri > Perciformes > Percidae > Sander > Sander lucioperca. Next base: position 12,330,567 of record NC_050174.1, read on the forward strand.
CGGCCTTAAAAGTATGTTCGAGACAACAACTCTGCCGGTGTTCTGGATTAAAGTCACGGCAGAATACCATGAGATCGCCACAAAAGCACTGAAAACCCTGTTGCCATTTCCAACATCCTATTTGTGTGAAGCGGGATTTTCTGCAGTGACAGCAACCAAAACAAAATTACGGAGTAGACTGGACATAAGCAGCACACTTCGGGTGTCATTGTCTCCCATTACTCCTAGATGGGGCCGTCTCGTTGCAGAGAAACAAGCTCAGGGCTCCCATTGATTTAGCGTTATGTTGAGTTGTATTTTTCATGCACTTTATATTTGTTTTTGTGTTGTATCTTATTTTGAAGGCATGTTTAAACGTTACCATAGCGACCAGAGAGCGTTAGGGGGCAGAGAGGATGTTACTCATGTTATGTTGTTGGCCATTTCCACCACTAGGTGGCGCTATAGCAGAAAAAACGCGTTTGGCCCTATAACTCCCACACCGTACACCGGACATTCAAAAACCATACATCCACACGTTCCCTGGATCCAACTGAATCACGTGATATAGGCCCCACCCATTTCCACCTAAACTTTTATGCGTGAAAAATCTTGATTTATCAAAAACTTACTTTTTCGAACTCCTCCTAGACCGTGCAACCGATCGGCACAAAATTTGGCAGGTAGCATCTCCAGATGGGCCTGACAAAAAGTTAATAGAAATTATTTTGATAGGATAAAAATTGCACATATTACGCACAAACAAATTTGTGTAGCCAACTATGACAACACCAACTTTGCCATATCTCGGCCAAAATAAATGCCATCAACGCCAAACTTTAGATTCTTGTTTACCATGACCCTCTGAAGGTCACTCACCCGTTCTACAAAAATTGGCCACTAGGGGGCGCTACAAGTACAAAAAGTTTATATCTCATGAACCGCTAATCAGATTTTTACAAAATTTGATGGGTACCATCTAGGCAAGGCAAGGCAAGGCAGCTTTATTTGTATAGCACATTTCAGCAACAGGGCAATTCAAAGTGCTTTACATGAAAACAGATTAAAAAATTTAAAACAGATAAAATACAAGAATAAAAGTTACAGTGCAGTATAAGAAATGAAACATTGAAGAGCAATTAAAACAGTTAAATATATAAAAGCTAGAGCTGGGGGTAAACGATTATTTATTAAACGATTAATCGGGCGATTATTTTATCGATTAGTCGACTAATCTAACGACTAATTGGACGATTAATATAACGATTATTTTTCTGTTGCTCGATTAATAAAAACCATAATGTATCTCAAATAAATACCAAAAAATTCTTAATATATTTTATTAAACAATTTTGCACAGCAAAAAATCTTCTGCTTTACACAAAATAAAATAATTATTTTACTGTTATACAAAATGAAAGGCCAGCCTGTTTACTCTTTTACAGTACCAACATAACTCTCTTGTTCAAAAAAATCAAGTTGTAGTGCAAAAAAGAAAAACACTGTGCAGTGCACAGTACAGACATTCCTTGGATTGTTTAACACAACATAACAGTCCCAACATAAAACCTGATGCATAATCAAACTGACTCTCTTAACTGCTATTCTGTAGGTTTACATGCTAATGCAGCTGTGCACTTTGGTGGTGCTAGGCTAACCAACGCATCTTAGCTCTCTGTGCAGTTTGTTCGTGCTAGGTTAGTAGCTAACGTTCACGTTAGCTAACGTTAGCTACTATAGATAGCTGTGTTCTGCAGCTGTAAGCTAGCTACCATTCAAGCCAACATTAGATGATAACTAACGTTAGCTAAACACAGCTGCCTAGGCGCCAGTAGCTAGCTAACGTTAACGTTAGCTACTAACCTAGCACGAACAAACTACACGGAGAGCTAAGATAGTTAGCTAGCACCACCTAAGTGCGCAGGCTACACAACACACTACACAAACATGAAATTAATTTAACTAACGTTAGTACTTGGGACTATATTTTAAGTATTCCCATACCCTCGATGATTAAGGGCGGGCTGTTTTTTTAGGACTTCTTCTTTTCATGGGGCTTTTTGCAGGGCTTTGTTGGGAATTCTGTGAGGAGGTTGCTGTTTCCTGCAATGTTTTGGTCTCCCACATATGTGTGTGGCGAAGCGTCGACGCAAAAATACGACGTCGACGTAATTTTGACGTCGATGCGTCGACGTCATCGACGCGTCGCTGCAGGCCTAATAAAAGCAGATAATAGGAATTTCTCTCTATATACTTATATATAGATTGTCATACAGTGTCAACAATGCAACTTCAGTATAAGAAATGAATAGTTATTTAATGAAAGGCAACATCAAAAAGATAGGTCTTCAGTCTTGATTTAAAAGAACAGAGTTGCGGCAGACCTGCAGTTTTCTGGGAGTTTGTTCCAGATATGTGGGGCATAAAAACTGAACGCTGCTTCCCCCTGTTTAGTTCCGACTCTGGGGACAACAAGCAGACCTGTCCCAGACGACCTGAGAGGTCTGGGTGGTTCATACTGTAGTAGCAGATCAGAAATGTATTTTGGCCCTAAACCGTTTAGTGATTTATAAACCAGCAAAAGTATTTTGAAATCAATTCTTTGAGGCACTGGAAGCCAGTGTAGAGACTTCAGTACTGGAGTGATGTGATCCACTTTCTTGGTCTTAATGAGGACTCGAGCAGCAGCGTTCTGAATAAGCTGCAGCTGTCTGATTGATTTTTTAGGGAGACCTGTAAAGACACCGTTACAGTAGTCAAGTCTACTGAAGATAAAAGCATGGACAAGTTTTTCCAAGTCCTGCTGAGACATAAGTCCTTTATCCCTTGATATATTTTTAAGGTGGTAATAGGCTGACTTTGTAATTGTCTTAATGTGGCTGTTAAAATTCAGGTCTGAGTCCATGACTACACCAAGATTTCTGGCTTTGTCTGTTGTTGTTAACATTATCGTTTGAAGCTGAGTGATGACTTTTAAACGTTCCTCTTTTGCTCCAAAAACAACCACCTCAGTTTTTTCTTCATTTAATTTAAGAAAGTTCTGGCACATCCAGTCGTTAATTTGTTCAATGCACTTAGTCAGTTGTTGTATTGGACTATAGTCCCCTGGCGATAAGGTTATATAAATTTGTGTGTCATCCGCATAACTATGGTAACTTATTTTATTGTTTTCCATAATTTGAGCCAGTGGAAGCATGTAGATGTTAAACAGGAGAGGCCCCAGGACGGAGCTTTGGGGAACTCCGCACATCATATTTGTATGCTCAGATGTATAATTCCCTATAGACACAAAGTAGTCCCTATTCTTTAAATAAGACTCAAACCACTTTAGTACTGAGCAAGAAATGCCAACCCAGTTTTCCAATCGATCTAGTAATATGTCATGGTCGACCGTATCAAATGCAGCACTGAGATCAAGTAATACTAAGACTGAAATTTTGCCACTATCTGTGTTTAAGTGGATGTCATTAAAAGACTTTAACAAGAGCTGTCTCAGTGCTGTGGTGTAGTCGAAAACCCGACCGGAAGGCATCAAAACTGTTGTTTAGTGACAAGAAAAGGTTGAGTTGTTGAGAAACCGTTTTTTCAATAATTTTACTTAAAAATGGAAGGTTTGATATCGGCCTATAGTTGCTCATTAGTGACGTGTCTAGATTGTTCTTTTTTAAGAGTGGCTTAATGACTGAAGTTTTCAGGGCCTGTGGGAAGATACCTGAGAGAAGAGACGTGTTTACAATCTGTAGAAGATCTGTAGCCAAACAATTTGCAACATTTTTGAAAAGGCCCGTTGGTAGAATATCAAGGCAGCAGGAGGAGGTTTTCAGATGTTGTATAATGTCCTCCAGGTTTTTACGGTTAATCATATGAAATTGGGTCATATTGGAATCTGTTTTGCCTGGACACTGTGACAACACATACCCTGTACTCGATATGGAAGCACTGACTGTTTGTCTAATTTTCTGAATTTTGTCATTGAAGAAGGTGGCAAAATCATTCCAGGCCTTTGTGGATAAAAGTTCAGATGCTACTGGTACTGGAGGGTTTGTTAACCTATCGACAGTAGCAAACAAAGCACGTGAATTATTATTGTTTTTGGCAATAATGTCCGAGAAGAAGGACCGCCTTGCATTCCTCAGTTCCAAATTATAAGTGCGAAGTCTCTCTTTATAGGTGTTATAATGGACCTGGAGATTAGTTTTTCGCCACCTGCATTCTGCTTTTTTTTTTTGCATTTCTCTTTTTTCTGTTCTTACCAGTATGGCATTTCTCCATGGAGATCTTTTCTTATCAGAGACAGTTTTTACCTTAATGGGAGCAATGGCATTAATAACATTTGTAATTTTACAATTGAAATTGTCAACAAGCTCAGTGACTGAGACCCCTGAGAGGGCGGGTGTGGACGAGAAAAGCTGAATGAATGTTTCACTGGTGTTGTCAGTGATATACCGTTTTCTTATTAACTTTGTTTGGACACTTTTTTGCACAGAGATAGTGCCATTAAAGAAAACACAGGAATGATCAGACAGAGCAGCATCAGTCACCACAACCTTGGAAATGTTCAAACCCTTCGAGATAATCAAGTCCAGAGTGTGCCTCTTGTTGTGTGTGGGCTCCGTCACATGCTGAGTCAGTCCATAGTTCTCAAAAATGCAACACAGTTCTTTTGTCCCTCTATCCTGTGGGTTGTCAACATGAATGTTGAAATCACCAGCAATAACTACACAGTCAAAGTTAATACAGATTAAAGACAGCAGTCCACTAAAGTCGTCAAAAAAGGATGCACAGTATTTAGGTGGCCTGTAGATAATTAGAAATATAGGTCGAGAGGGGGACCTTAACTGAAGAGCCACATATTCAAAAGAAGCAAAGTTTCTTCTATCTAGGGACACTCCTGAGGCCAACCCTAGAGTGGGGTACTGAGGGGTTAAAGTGGTCATGGACCACACCTACCAAAAATTACACATGTGGACCACTAGGTGGCGCTATAATGTTTTTTTGCCTTTAACTCCCACATTATACATTGCACATAAAAAATATGATAATAATATAATGTGCCGAATCACATCATATAGGCCACGCCCATTTCCGCTTAAATGTTTTTCCGCAATATCGCGCAATACCAACTTTTTCGAACTCGTCCTAGGCCGTGTGATGGATCAGCACGAAACCTGGTAGGTAGCATCTCCAGATGGACGTGACCAAAAGTTACCCAAGGAATTTTGCTACGTTGAAGTTTGCGCATTTGACGACCAAACAAATTTTCCTAGCTAGCTACCACACACGTATCATATCATATCTCGGCCAAATTAAATGTTATCAGCAAATAACTTGAGATCTTTGTTCAACATCCCACTACGATGCTCTGTACCAACTTTGGTGAAGATCGGCCTTTAGGGGGCGCTATAAGCAACGTTTATTTGTTTTGGCCAATAAAACAATGCATTTAAATGGGGAATTTGCAATTGCAATATCTCTGCCACAGTAAATGCAATCAATGGAAATGTACCACAGACCTTCCAGCTCACACTTCTCAATATTTACTGAGGTTTGCCTCCTACCGTTTTGGTTTTTGTGTGCTCCCCTGGTGTTTTACAATAAACAAACTACTTAACCCACTTGACAAAGTTGCTACAACCTTCACAGTGGACAAATGCAACTCTTTTCTCTCACTTTTTCAATCCAAAATCAACACCATTCATAGGTGCCGATATTGTGCAATTAAACATTGCAGTTGGTACTAAGTGGAGCGTCTGTTATAGTGTGATTGGTTATGTTGGTGGCATTGACTCTTAATTTCCCACGAAGCACCCACGGAGGAAAACATAAATCGGCGCCTATGACGCCATTTGCAACAACTTGACCACCACACCTGCCTCCACCCTCCAATCACTCTCAATCACTCTCTCATTTCTCTCTGCTGTCCCCTGCGGTCAGGGGGGTTAAGAAGTTTGTTTGTTGTAGAGAATTCTTAAAAGTAGTCTGCATATGCATGGAGGTGAAGTGTTGACCGCTACGTTTGCAACAGCGATGTACCGCAGACGTCGCGGCTCGCGTCTCTCAATATTTAGCGACGTTTGCCTCCCCGCCGCTGGGCTTCAGGTTCGGCTTTCGCGTGCTCCCCCGGGCGTCGGGGGCGACTGGCGTGGGTGGCTTGGGCCCCGTCATAACTGCTTGCAGTTCTAGTTATTGTTTGGTGGTTTTACTAAAGCACGGATGCAATGGTGTGCTCACACAGGCTATCTGTGAAGAAGCTTTGTTATTAAGTTTCTAAGAAATCTGAGCTCAGAAAAAGTTTGGTGGTAGAAGATAACACCCTAATAGTTTTTACCACCTGGAGGCTTAACGCAGAACAGGCAAAGACACAGAAAACCAAACTTTTATGTGGACACACACACACACACACACACACACACACACACTACAGACGCATTTTGATCAGAACAGCTTGTCTTAGTGACTAATACACAAGTCTTCACGGACCATTAACTTGCTCCAATTAAAACATGAAGCAATATGTTGTTTTCCTTGAGATTTTGCATACTCCATCAGCCCTCAGGGATGACACCTTGAGTCTATTTCTGCAGCTTATCCCTCCAGTCATTCACATATGGTTGTTCCCGGCTTCTCGTCACTTAAAAACATGCTAAAGGAAGAGATTGTTACTTTTAAAAGCTTTTTCAAGTGTGATAACTGCATGAACACACTACACATATATGAAGCACTTACTGTACATGAGCAAGAGAAAGAAAACCTTGGGCATGAATGAATGTTTAAATGATTTGAAAATGAATTGTCAAAATACTATATGACAGTATTTAACAATAACTGTGTTTGAAACAAGGTGGAAAAGGAATTCGATGTCTTCATCAGGCCTTTGGGACGGCACCGACAGCCCCTCTCCCTCTGCTGGTCCCTCTGTTGTTTAACATATGGTTAGATTGGATCTGGCAACACTCAGAGAGTGTATTCACAATATGATTTGAAATGGCATTTAAATTTCCCATGCAGCACAATATGGTGTCAGAGTTCTGTGCCAACCCTCTGAAACAAACGTCTTCTCCTAGTCTGTCTGGTAGCTCACATTGCTTATTGGCAAGTATACAGTATGTTTCATTTAGACATGTTTGGGGAGTTAAATAATGCATTTACTGTATGGGAAATGCATAAGTCTGATAATGAAAAAAGCAAAATAAATCATCAGATTGAGGATGCATTTCACAAAAAAAGGACGTCACACCTTGAAAAACAGCTGTGTGCTGTAGATGATGGTATTCTTTTTTTAAATGACTTTAAATAAGTCCTCAAATGTGATGTGAACTCTTCAAACAATAGCGAGGATTTGTGTTTTCAGTTCTGATTGAAAAGGCAAAAAGAAAAATCCTTACGACAGCATTTCAGGTAAATCTGACATCACTCAGATCTTACTCACTCCATAGCCCTAACGCATTCTGCTCAACTTCCTTTAAAGTGCTCATATTATGCTCATTTTCAGGTTCATAATTGTATTTAGAGGTGGTACCAGAATAGGTTTACATGGTTTAATTTTCAAAAAACACCATGTTTTTGTTGTCCTACACATTGCTGCAGCTCCTCTTTTCACCCTGTGTGTTGAGCTCTCTGTTTTAGCTACAGAGTGAGACATCTCACTTCTGTTCCATCTTTGTTGGGAGTGGCACATGCGCAGTAGCTAGGTAAGGACTGCTAGCCATTAAGAAGCAGAGTATGAGGGCATGCCACGCTAGCAGCTAGGTGAGCATTATAACGTGTTACAAAGTGACGAACGTTTGTCTCTGAAGTAAAGGCTGGACTACAATAGAGCTGTTTGGAGCAGTTTGTGAACAGTGTTTTTTTGCTGGAGGTGGTAAGTCCCTTTGGGGTGGACTTTGGTCTTTTTCACTTTGTAAACCTATAACATGCACAAAAAAAATATAGAACACAATAAAGGAAAGGGAAAAAGCCAAAAAGCATAATATGAGCACTCATCACTTATTTTTTTTTAAGTCAAAAGGACAGTGGCTGCAGTATTGGATGTTCTGCAGGCCCAAGTATCACCACTTCTTGTCCTTTCATTATGAATAATCTTTAAGCTGCAGTAAGGCACACATTTTGACATTTGAGTCAAAGTTCATGTTTTGAGAAAGGATGTGAAGTATCCATGCACTACTGATGTCACCAAAGCTCTTAGACATCAGCGTGACCTTTCTTCCTCTCTTTGCTGCCTGGATAGCTCAGTTGGTAGAGCGGGCGCCCATAGAGGTTTAGCCTACTCCTCAACGCAGCGGGCCCAGGTTTGACTCCGACCTGCGGCCCTTTGCTGCATGTCATTCCCCCCTCACTCCCCTTTCATGTCTTCAGCTGTCCTGTCAATAAAGGCCTAAAAATGGCCAAAAAATAATCATCCAAATTGTATGTAACTCACTTATTCTAATCATTGACTAAAATACCTCTTATCATGATGTTCATTATCTGTCATAATCACCATTATCATTTTTCATTATGAACGAAATATATCTGGAAGATGTAAATTACTTTTACAATGAGGTATACTATTTATTATGAACAGAGCTTGATGACACTGCAGTCATTTGATCTGCTGAGTCACATTCATAACTTTAGAGCCTATTTAAATTTAAATGGCTTCAGGTTTTTTTTTCTATGCCTAGATTCCAAGGGAGGTTTTATTTGCTTCATTTCTGGGAGCTGAATATTCTCAGACGGCAATGTCCTAATGTTATCATATTAATCAATCACTGTTATTATGAAATGAAATATGCCATACATTACTTTAAGAGTAAGACTGTATTAGACAACCCAAAGATATACAGTATATTTGCAATAGTGTGACACAGAACTAGTTAGTGATCTAATAACATTTGATTCCTCTTCCACATTTGATTCATCTAAAGCAGACAAAAAGGAAAATATAAACTTTAAAACAAGTACGTAAGTAAGAACAAGTACACAAGATGCACACATAAGAAACTATTTAGTTGAAAAAAGTAGAGGTCGACCAATTCATCGGTTTTGTCGATTAATAGGCACCGATAGTTGATTGGAGGAACTATCGTTATCGGCAAAAATCCATACCGATAGTTTTTCCTGGTTGCGTCCGTTGCTGGAGCGGCTGAGAAGCACGCGCTGTCATTCATTACACAGTACGCGAGAGCTGAGAAGGGTCTGCTGGCATCATGCATTACAGAGGTGAAATAAAAACTATCACTGATGCCTCGTGTTGTTTATTTTTGACACGTGTTACTGCGGGCTGTACAGAGAGCACATGCTGTGCGGAGAAGGCTGACATCAGATGCGCGTTTAAAGCATCGACAGCAAAAAGGTATGTATACAGTACATTTTGTCATATCATTATAAAGTTATTAATTTGTTGAATAGATGCTGCATTAGTAGAGAAAGAACAGCACAACAGTATGTTTGTTTGCTTTCGAGGCTGAGATGACGTTAAACATTTGTAGTAGGCTAACTTACCTCAAGTGGATGACTCAATATGACAAATATGTAGGAGAACTGTTTTAGACAACACACATGCTTGTGTAGCATTGCTGTACAGTTAAACAGTTACATGTTGAGTTTAACTGTTTTTATTTGTTATTTAGTACTTTTTGTTTCAGTTTGAATGTGTCTTTTATTGACTTATATTTATATATTTCATTTAGCATGCTTTCATGGTTCAATACAGTTTTTTTTTATTTTTATAATAAAGTTCAGCACTGTTTTACTTGGAGTGTCATGTTTGTTTTTATCCAGTATCAATTCTAAATACTATCGGTCGATTAATCGGTTATCGGCAAATACGGCCCAACCTAGCTATCGGTAAAATCCACTATCTGTCGACCTATAGTAAAAAGTGTAAATTATATTATCAAACTGTATGACGGGAATCTTTCAAGTAGGGCTGGGCGATAAATCGATTTTATCGATTAACTCGAATGTGTAGTTAACGTCGATTTGTTTAAATGAAAATCGATTTGCTCCTTAACATCCGCCGACGCTCCCCTCTGGGCTCCCGTAGCTCCCAACGGGCTCAGCCCTCCCCCCCGCGCGTTTGCCATAGAGATACACAAACAACATGGCAGCGACAGGGACTAACATTAATTCTTTTCTTAACTAGTCGTTTCATTACTTACTTAACCGTAATCTCCGCCAAAATGACCGGCAGCTCGCGGTGCTCTGTCCCCGGCCGAGAGTCACCTATTCTCAGATAACTAAACCACCAGCTACCTCTGACCTAAAGGAGCACCATGCGGGGCACCAGAGGCGGTGTTGAGGAACTCTTTTGCGGCTCAACACATCTACTAAATGCTGCTGATACGACCGAGCTGTGACGGAGGTCTGTAGCGGCTTAAACAACTAGCAATCGCCGCTCTGTAGCACGGAGCTCCTCTTCGATGTTTGTTTTTACAGGTATGCTACATTCAAGAGACCATGGGATGTTAATGTACGTTACTCAGCAACAGGTGAAAATAGGGGCAAGGTTGCGCAATAACGTTAAAATGATTTGAACTTTTAGCGAGGAACGAGAAGTGAATTACCTGTATGTGTGAAAACAGCTTTATCCCCCCCCAAAAAAAAAAATAACAATGGTAGGGAAAACACTCAAACCAATTTATATTTCCACAAAATTGCCATGAATAATCATAATGGTATACATGCCCCGTGTGTGCGTGTGTGTATGAGTCAAAACAAAATAAAGTTAAAACTTGTTTTGAACAATTTCTTTGTCATCTGCAGATTGATTTTAAGTAGGGGGAGAAAAAAATCGATTAAAATCTTAAATCTGATTTTTTTTTTTTTTTTTTAAATCGAGGATTTTTTTTTTAGGCCATATCGCCCAGCCCTACTTTCAAGGTTGTTGGAGGAATATGGAAAAGAGCACAGCATGTAGTCCCAAAGCCATGGGAAGATGTGAACCTGTGTGTGAGGGTAAGTTTGAGTCTGACAGAGAGAGAGAGAGAGAGAGAGAGAGAGAGAGAGAGAGAGAGAGAGAGAGAGAGAAATATATCTGAGAGAGACAGGTTTGGGGATTTACTCCACACTGTGCTTAGCTCTGCGGGGGGGGGGCTAGAGACACTAGAGACACACTCCCTGCTGCACCACTGGCCATGATGAAGGAGGCAATTTGAAGTTACGGTCTCTTTTCAAGAGGGAACTGGACTAAGGTGCAAGTATATTTGTCCAAATATGCACAAATGGTGGGTAAAAGGGGGAGAAAAAAGGACGAACTAATAAATATTAAAAATGTTTTCAAAAAATAAAAATAGCATCTCCTTCACCTCTTGCACTTCTGCAGTTCACACAATGCAATTTTATTCTTCGAGATGAACAGCTCCACAAATTGTGAAATATTTTCCGGTACGACTTCCGCTAGCTACTTTATCATGCTAACCTGGATCTGGATTTTTTACTTCACATTGCAGATTCAACACTGCAATGACATGCAGCAAAACTATACTGGGCTCGATAAGTATATGATTGACTATATAGTGATGTATAGGCTAGGATGTAAAAAAATATCTAAAAACAGGAAAATTAGAGAGTTGTGGATACAGTATATGGACATAAAGTAAGTTTCACTAGCAGAGCTGTTGCTAGCTGACGACTGAAACTTCAAGGAACGAGTAGAGAGAACATCTACAACTACACCCCTGATCAATGGCAGTGACAGCAGACATGAATACTTATTATTGTCAAATCGAATACTTGAAGTAGTAGCACCTGTGGTTCTGGTACTGGTTCCAGTAGTAGTGGAGGTAGGTAGTGGCAACCGTAATTAGATGAAGTCTATCTATAGCAGCACTGAAATGAAAACCTCTGAAACAAATTATCTTCATCTGCAGTACATATAGGACCAGCTAGAGGAATCCGTACTTCATCACATTTACCAACCTTCAACTGAAGCCACTATTGCCTGTTTTAGCTGTTTCCATGTGTGCTTGTATATCTGCCTCTACTAGTCTTATGGAATGGGGCTTATATACAGTAGGTGGTATGAGAGCTAGTAGAGCTGAAACAGACAACTGGTCAAAGAGTGAAAGGGTCGCTTCCCTGGTCATATCATTAAATTTCCAGGTGCCCAAAAACACCTGGCTGGGGGTGAACACTGGGTGGTCCCACATCAGCCATTATTATTGCAAATGCTGTGTTACAGCTGGTTGGGGTAGTAAAGGGCAGATCCCACTTTAGAGCATTAATGCCTCCTGCAGAGCTGAACCAGAGAGGGGGAGGAAGTGAGGAGGACAAAAAAAAAGATTGTGAGCAAGTGAGGCACATAGACAAGAAAAAGATGCCTCTTCAAACATCTTTCTCATCTCCTCTCCTCTAACTTCCAGTATCACCTGGTGAAAAGACACATGACCTATTAGCCTGTCTGGATTGTGGACATATGGATGACTGGCTGGTATATCACCAAGGTTCGCAAGGTTCTTCACCATGTTAAGGTACAGTTGATTCTTTTGTCACTGAGACTGAACCTTTTGATCACAAAAGAATGGAAAAAAGTCAAGGGTAAAGAGCACATGTGCAGGTCAGCACTGTCAAGTTGAGTCAGGTTTAAGTTTTTGCTAGAAACCCTGCATTTCTTTTTGCCAGAGCCCTCTACGTTGGCATCCCTGCCGCACCGCTATGGAGTTATATTCCTATCTTTATTCAAGAGCGCATTCTTTCAATTCGAGAGCATTTCTCACTGATATTACGTTCAGATTTTGTAATAATTTCCCTCAAAACTAGGGCTGCACGATTATGGGCAAAATGATAATCACGATTATTTTGATCAATATATTGATCACGATTAATTATCACGATTATTTGTTGATTTCAACCAAAACAAAGTTTACTGTCACTTAGGCTAATTATAACTGCTTTCACATCCATATTGTGCTACATTCCTGCCAATACATCCATATTGTGCTACATTCCTCCTTTGTTGAAGGATACCAGGCAACAATTTTCTGTTCATGTTAACGGCGCATGTTAAAATCCGGTGCCAATAGGGCACCGGTGCCCGGTCTCTACCGGACGAAATAGCAACGCGGATTACGGTGCCTTACATGAACATGGCCTTACTGTCTATTGTATGTATGGACTCAGCCATTCTACTGTATATTACAATGTTCAAATTAAGCTAAATTTACTTGTCTTTACCTGTGTATTCTGTGGTTGTATGCTTTCATTCCAAACTGACTTGCATGCATGTACACAGGTGCTTCCCCAACTGAAAAACTTAATTTAAGAATGTGTGTAAAGAAATGTAGAGAAAGTAATTGCGCACTTGGACAAGTATCCAAATAGTTTACATGCCTGCCTGTGATTGGACAGGCACTGACTTCCAACATACAGTCCATGAGTGACTACAATATACAACTGAAAAAAAGCTACAAATTGACTTATTTTAGCTACAAATGCTATAAAAGCCCTCACAGTGAATAGTGTGGGTCAATGAGCGTGCGTGTGTGGAAGTATGGGTGACTCATGTTTAAGATGGAAATGGAGAGAGAACGTAAGAGAAAGAAAGGGGGGAGATGTGGTGAAAGAGAGATACATCAATCTTCTCTGTGCCCCCTGTGGTCTGGGGTACCTGTCCTGTTTCTGACATCAACAGAGCCAAGGCTTCTGGGTAGTAATCAATCAGTCACACTCCAACACGCTGGTGGAAATGAATGGTGTGTGTGTGTGTGTGTGTGTGTGTGTGTGTGTGTGTGTGTGTGTGTGTGTGTGTGTGTGTGTGTGTGTGTGCGTATTTAAGTGTTTGAGTGCGTATTGGAGTAGAGGGGGCACATTAGCCAGGCAAAGGATGAGTAGAAACAGAGATAATGGAGTGTGGAGGGTAAGAAAGAAAGGCAAGTGAGGTCTGCACGTGAAGAATGGGAGATGAAACAAATTTACAGTACAGAAAAAGGTGAAGGGATAATGACACAACATTGAATTAATGTAAAGGTTAAGTTTTCCCAAAATGTACTAAAATACCTCAGGATTACACAATGTCATGTTTATCTTTTACTGCCATCATGGTGAAGAGACTTGAAAAAGGTACTGGCTGTGTCCTCTGAGTGACCTTGGTTGTCATGACAATCGAGGGGGCTTCCTAAACTCTTGTACAACAGACATGAGCAGCACTGAGATCAGAGATTGATGACGATTACGGCTTTAACACAGAACGTTTGTGAATTTTGTATTGGATCTTAGAACAGCTGTTGAGTAGTGGCCATAATCTGACCATGTCTACTTCTTACGTTTCTGTGTGCAGGTGAAGGAGGCTGCTTGTGTGAAAAGACAATGAGGTAGAAGTGGCACGAAAACAGATGAAGAATAATCACAAATGCAGATTGTATAATAACGATGTATGGATGGTTAGAAATACCATCTCTAATTCTGCTGATTGTTCACACAACCATGGTTCACTTACGCAGGTGTTTTCACTTATGTCTGATTAGACCTCTTCTTAGGAGAGTGCAGGCTAAATACATACCTGCCTGTCATGCCTGTTGGTTATGCTGCACCTGTTAGCACAAAATAACATGATTATTATAGGCCTTTTTTTTTCCTTCTCTTTTTACACAGATGATAATTTGACTCGCCAGGTAGGAAAAGCACAGGTGTTATTAATGACGTCAACGATGGCTCTGTTCTATTCAAGTGTCCCAGTAAGACATGAAAGTGACTTCAAGTACCTAATGCATATAAAAACCTCCCAGCCCTGTTTGACAAAAAAAGTTCTACCATTCTTTTCTGCCATTAACTTGGAATTAACTGCCTTTTTTTTTATTATTACACCATACATTTTATCCATGTTTTTCTTGGCTCCAATTATTTTCTTTACTACAATTTTGTCTTTTAATACAATGTGCTCTGACTGTGATCGATGGGTCTCAAGATTAAAAGACCAATAAAAGAAAGCTTAAAAACTGTGAATGTAAAAGAAATGTAACTGTGAATGTTTGTTTCAAGTTAAAAAGATTTGAAAAAATCTTAAAAAGTTTGTCAGATATTTACAGTGTTGTGTTCTGTTGAGAGGTGTCGGTTTAAACGTTTCCTGAGGTCTCCTTAAAGCCTCTTAGTCATCACCGGACCTTCCAACCCAGCACAACAATAAACCGGCCCTCGTAAATCACCAAGGATCTCTATTGAATTAGCTCTGCAGCCAGATCAAATCCAGCATAATTGGTTAAATACATTATGTTGATTAATCTGTTCCACTAGCTGTAATAAAGTAACAAGCAGCACAATGAGAGCAGATTTTTTTTTTTTCGTTTCTTACTTCGGTCTTTCGTACTGAGAAATCTTTACAAATGACCTGACAAACGAGAGTTGGTTTCCTCCTCCTCCTTCTACTGCCAGTCTCTCACTCAGTTCTCAGTTTTGATTGTCCTTCCATTCTGTACCTCAGGATTCTGGTAAAAGCTCTTTCTACCAACACGCCCTTTTATCTCATTATCTTCCGCTCTATCTTCTGATGCATAGGCTTTTAGGAATGAAAAACTTTGCAAAGCAACACATCTATCCATTCTAATGAAGAAAATCACATTCTTCTTCTCTCTAATCACCACTCCTCCATCAGTGCTGCTACTCACATGCCGCCTGTATTTAAAAGGAATGCTTTTGTGCTCTGAATAATGCCATAATTACTGAGGACTTTTTAGAGAAACAGCCACCAAATCTTTTATTCCAAAGACGCTCAATTAATTTGGAGGAGGAGGAAAACTATTTACAACTGTCAAGTACCTCTTCAGCAAAAACATGTGTCTTTTCTCCACTGGTTTGATCCTGCTCTGTTGAATGAATGCGGTGAATACTTATACTGCAAAGTTGTGGCAGAAGCATCTGTGACTTTAAGGCCTCTGGTGATCCAACTTTTACTCCCTGGAATAAATGAAAAGCAGCTTAAAGACCCTATATTATGCTCATTTTCAGGTTCATAATTGTATTAAGAGGTTATATCAGAATAGGTTTACGTGGTTTAATTTTCAAAAAACACCATATTTTTGTCGGACTGCACATCGCTGCAGCTCCTCTTTCCACCCTGTGTGTTGAGCGCTCCATTTTAGCTACAGAGTGAGACATCTCACTTCTGTTCCATCTTTGTTGGGAGTCGCACATGCACAGTACCTAGGTAAGGACTACTAGCCAGTCAGAAGCAGAGTCGGGCGGGCCCTCACAAGCAAGCTAGTGTGATCCAAAACAAACTCGCTTCAGCCGGTAACCATGGCTCTGGCTCAGCCGTACATGTTCAAACCCGAGTCTGATCCTGAAACACTGGCAGAACAACCTAAACCAGCTTCGTAACCTAGACTGGAGCATGACGTTTCAGGCGTCTCATTGGTAAGTTATTTAAATGTTAACAAATTAGTCTTTCATACGTAACGTTTTAATTCTGCACTGTCTCCTGGACATGGCGATACAACTATCTGAACTCTTGGAGCCTCCGCTCTAACTAGCTTGGTTTGAGGGCGTGCCACACTAGCAGCTAGGTGAGCATTATAACGTGTGTTACAAAGTGACACAAAATGACGCCCGTTTGTCATGGAAGTAAAGGTTGGACTACAATAGAGCTGTTTCTAACAGTTTGTGAACAGTTTTCTGTGGGAGATGGTATTTCCCTTTGGGGTGGACTTTGGGCTTTTCCACTTTGTAAACCTATTACATGCACAAAAATGATGTATAACACAATAAAGGAAAGGGAAAAAGCCAAAAAAGCATAATATGAGCACTTTAAAACTCTGATGAGTGGCTGGAATAGTCTGTGTTGCCCAGCAACATTACTAATGGGAGCAGTTGGGGTATCAGCAATTTGGATGCCAGATAGAACCAAATGGTTGGTTTGAGTGCCAGTACCAAGGCGAATGCCATAAGTTCTGGCTTACAGCTGCAGATTGCTCAGCAAAATTGCATAGATGTTCAGGGATGATATGAAAACATACTTCGTATTGGTTGTATATGGTGAAACCATATAATTCAGTGACTAGAGTAGCATTATCATTGCAAGGTTTTGGAGATTCGTACCCACTTCGGGGACGCATGCTCTAAATGTACTGTAAGCCACGTTGGATAAATGCCTCCACTAAAGGCCGTATGTTAACGCGGAACAGTTGAGCAAAACTTTGCAACATTTGCAGAAACATTTTTAAATGTAGGGCATGAAACATTTTACAGCTTCTTGGGTATTTTTACAAGTCATTGTAAATACAGCAGCAATTACATGAAAATGTGCGAGAACTGACAGAATGTACAATACTCAATGAAAAGGTTTGTATAAGTTAGTTATTGACTGTAGCTCTATTTATTCTAATGCAATGCATTCAAGTAATTAAATTATCAGTCAGGAGCAAGAAGCAAATCTGACCTCGTCTATTGCCTTAAAAACTGTGCTGAACCATTCATATTAGAATAAATATTTATCATGACTATGGAACATGCCCCTTGTCCACAGTGATATTACACAGTCTGTTCCCCCAGCAGTCGTTTAGCAGCCAAGCACCAGGGCCAGTAACCAACATTCATCCAAAATATCAATCTCTCAACTAACCCGGAGCTGCAGTGCTGTTATTCCAATGAGCACTGCATGCTTTGCCACAACAATAAGAAACAGACCTTTCTCTGCATCACCCATGTCCTCACGGAGTAGTGATGCTACTTGATAGATTATGCTTTTGCCAGAGTTCTTTGGCAAGAAACCAGAAGTATGTATTCTCTGAATAAAAGCTTTTAACAAAGTATTCTTGTAGGCCTGTGCCAATTGGCGATCGGATCGTATGCCGACGATTGAAGAGCTGATCGGCGATTGTTTTTCCTACACCTATATTAAAGTGATTTTAACTACTTACTATCAGAATCAAGATGTTATAAAAAATAAAAAATAAAAATAAAAAAGTATCTAGAATCTGCGCTCTACTGTTCATTTAGAGATGTTTCTGGTAAAGCTCTAAGTCCCCCCGCTGAGCCACGTTAATCAGCACGAGTGACGAGTGAATTTTAAATCCTTAACGTTAATTACAAACACGTTTGCCGTCTCTTTTCTTTTGGACATTCATCCAGCCTGCCTGGCATCCCAGCTGCTGCAGGGGACGGCTAACAGGAGCTACATGTCAGCACTGACTACAGGGGGCTAAGTTACAGAAGCTAACATTAACGATCGACTTTCCCTTGTGCAGAGCCTCGCCTCCAACACCGCAAATAAACTACAGTTATTACATGTACAATTATCAAATTAGGAGGCAAAGTAATAGCTAAACTTTTGATACGATGATCAACAGAGAGCAGAGAGTGAGAGAACAGCCATCGCAAACTACTTAGCTAAAGTTGCTAACAGAACTGAATAACTTGTAAACAACTATGGCATTAGCGAGAAAGTTGCTGAAAGAAGGAGAGAGCCATGAGTGCTTGAGAGAACTAGTTTAAGTTTAAATGTAAAGCAGATAATTAGCTACTGTAATGAAGAATATGACAAAATCAACAGGTCGAGCTACCGAAGCAAGATGCTAGATGTAAGTAGGGTTGGGTACCAAACTTGGTACTTTTTTGGGTACCTACCGAGGACCAATTCACTTTAACTCAAACGGTGCCAAATTTTGGTACCTGAGCGCGAGAAGCGCAAGCTTATCTGTCCTCTCTGCATATTGACAGAGAGTGGAGCGCCGACACACACGCGCACACACGCAGAGGTGCGGACGGAGTAAACTCGAGCAAACTACTGTCGGCTCTGCAGTTTTGTTGAAGTCACAGTGAGTCACGGAAATGCCAGTAAAGCGGTTCCAAGTGTGGTTACAGTTTTTCAAAACAATGGCAGACACCATTCGCTGCGATATGATATTAATGGTGAGGCGAAAGCAGTCGCAGTGCTGTTGACGTTACACTTCCTCTGAGACAAGCAGGCACAACAGTGGTTTCTATGCCCTGGTGACTGACTGACAGGCTGAGGTTGTAAGGCAACTTTATTTCTACAGCACCTTTCAGCAACAAGGCAATTCAAAGTGCTTTACATAAAACATTAAAGAGCAATTAAAAACGGTCATGATGAAAATAAAACAGGCTAAAATAGAATAATATACAAATACAAGAATAAAAGTTACTGTGAGTAAGAAATGAATAATTATTCAATTTAATAGGTTGTAGGGACGGGTTTGGGAGGAGAGAGGGAGGGGTTTTATTTTTATTTTTGTTTAATTTCTTTAGAGTGTAAAATATTCTAAATAAATAACAATGTTCTAAGTAAATATGATAAATAGGTTTGGAATTATTTTTACAACTGAAATAATTTTTTTGTAATTATACAGGGAAAGTACCAAAAAAAAGGTACCGTTGGGTACTGGAACCGAATTTCAGGTACCGGTACCAATATTGGTTCCGATGCGAAAGGTACCCAACCCTAGACATAAGCCAAGCAGGAGGCAGGATAGCCAAGCCAGTGTAGCCAGTTTCATTGATTAAAGTGGAAGCCACTCCGCATATGCATAATAAGAAACTCTGCAATCTTGAGTAACCACAATTGGATGACTTGAAATTATAAGCAATCGCCCAAGCCTACAGTATATCCTTGTCCACTTTAGAACATATGCAGTTATTCAGCTAGATCACATCCGTGCTGTCCTATTTGCTTCTTTTTCACTTTTTGCATTTGTCAATCACGATCAATGAAAGTAAAATTATAATGATTGACTCGTTTCCCCTAAAATCTCATTAAAAGAAAAATGCTGGTTAATGGAGCTAGGACATGAAAGTTTAATGTGTGTGTGTTTGAATGATCTATACAGTTCATCTGTGTATATTTGTTCACACTAGAAGACACCCAAAAGTCAGTAGATACAGTAGCATACACACTGCACCTTGAAAACACAATATCACTGAACATATTGTACACACTGCCCTAACTGCATTTTGACACACCCTTTTCCTAGAGAAAACACACACACACACACACTTCTTAGTCTTAAGGATGATATATGAGCTGTCAATACTTAGTCAATACCTTGTCTTGTTAGCTTAATAAATGTGGTAGTCAGCCAAATGATGAAGTTGATATTTTCAACACCATTAAGTCTAAAACTAACTGTCTTTTAATTAAAACACATTCAAAAAACATTGCTTCTGCGTTTGCCTCAGCAGACACGTACTAGTGTGAGTCATGCCAAAATTGGCATCGGTTTGTTTGTCTTTTAAGTCTTTTCTATTTTTGATGCCTCATTCTCCTTGGTTTTGTGAACTAGTGTTGCTCTGCTGGAACTGATTACAACATGAGTACAAACATTAAAACTTATTATAACCTATTTGGTGGTAAAAAATATTCTGAAATTGTACGATTTATGACAGATGCTGACAAAGTCAGCAACTAGCTGGTGAACATAGTGGAGCATTTAGCAACTAAAGAGCCAGATATCTCCCTCAGGAGTCGGTGGAGAACAAAAACAGAGCTAAAAGGAGAGTGGATGTTGGACCAGGTGACCAGAAACATGAATCCAAATAAATGCTGATGTTGTTCCTTATCTGTTGGATGTGAAAATATAGGCAACAGTTTGCTTACATGTTTGCCACATCAACTTAAAGGACAATTCTGGGGCAAAACGAACCTAGGGGTTAATAACAGATGTGTACCCACTTGATCGCTCTCTGGGACATGTTTTCATGCTAATCGAATGTGTTTGTAGTTTGAAACAAGCTAGCGTGGTCCGGTGATTAGTTTACAACGCTAGTATTCGGGGCACAGGGAAAGTAAAAACAAATCGCTATTTATACCACTAAAAAGGCTCAAAATATCACCACACTTCAACGGTAGCATAATGAGGGTCCCTAAATGCAAACCGAAGCATTGAGAACTTTGTAAGTGTACAGACAGTTTATTAAAAAGAAAGATTATAAAGACAGTTGCATTCTCGTATACAGGCGGCCGCCGTCTTGGGAGCTACTGTCTTTCTAAACTATCTTTTTAATAAACTGTCGGTACACTTACAATGTTCTCAATGCTTCGGTTAACATTCGGGAACCCTCATTATGCTACCGTTGAAGTGTGGTGATATTTTGAGCCTTTTCAGTGGTATAAATAGCAATTTGTTTTTACTTTCCCTGTGCCCCGAATACTAGCGTTGTAAGCTAATCACCGGACCACGCTAGCTTGTTTCAAACTACAAACACATTCGATTAGCATGAAAACATGTCCCAGAGAACGACAGAGTGGGTACACATCTGTTATTAACCCCTAGGTTCGTTTTGTGCCAGAATTGTCCTTTAAAGGGTGATAATATGTCAGTCTTGTGTTTACTGGTTGTTTTCGCTGCCCTTTGAGTGTAGTGGTGTTGATACTGACAATTGATAAACATGCATACAGACAAAATATTCTATTTTTTGGAACACTGGGTTGCCAAGCATGACCAAAAATAAAAACGGATCACAACTGCAAAGAAATACAGGAATTAAATACAATGTTATATCACAAAAACTGCGTGAAACAATTTCATGCTTTCAGTGTTTTATGAAATGTTACTCATTTTTATTTTTCTAAGATGAAAGCCAAAACTCAATCAGCATTCATCTCGTCTCCATCACAAGAGCAGCCAAAAATCACTGGGTGGTGGCACATCAATTTTGGATACAGAGTGAATGAAATGAAAAACATTTCAAAACAGAAACACCATCTGCTAAAAATCAGGGTTTAAAAAGTGCATTGTTGTGACACTGATGTAAATCATGTAGCAGCTCATGTCAGCACATCTGGCTTCATAATTACAGTCACAAAGGAAGTGTTTATTTACTGTTAATCCTGAAATCAACCTCACACATGATTGCACAAGCACATACACAGCTAAAATCCAAGTGCATTTGGAAGAAAAATAATTCTGATAATAGCAAAATTGAATAATCAGAGAATTAAAAGAAAATCACATCTTCCACATTGCTTGTATTTGAAATAATGAAACCCTCTTGACCTTCAATCTGTCTGGTCGGCCTTCAAGCCCTTCATCTCTGTCCACCAATCTCACACGGAGAGACGGAGAAATGGATTAACTTCATAGTTCTTTTCAAGTACATGTTGCTTTGTGTTTCCACAGAAACATTATCATCTGACAATCTGCTGAAAATAACAGTAGTCCGTTTTTGACAGTTTCACAATGAGATGGACATATCAATAAAAAATATACACGTTTTCTCTGCAGAATGGTTGCCTTTTGTCTTCACAGTTAACACTGGTATCCAATTTGGTCTCACTATTACAGGGGCTAAAAGAGCTGCTTTTCCTCTCCAGCTACAGATTCAGCTGACCCGACTTTACCCTTGTGCACCTGCCCTAGCTGATTACTCCCACTGATATTCCTTTGCATAAAACTCTCTCACCCTCTGATCTGAAATCAAACACTGTATCCACAATCTCACTGAGGCATCCGCGCAACGCTGACACACGCTCACCTCTCCCCTGTTTATCATTAATTCATATGATTTGTTCTCCCATCTGTTTTCATCAATTTTATTATTCAAAAACTCTTCTGAGCATCCCTTAGCAAAAAGCATGGCTGTTGTTTGTTGTTTTGACTGAGCGTGAACTAAAATGAACCTGGTTTGTCAATAAAGAGTTCCATCTGTCACTTATCTAACTTGAAAGTCTCAAAACAGCTTTTTATTTGAATGGCGGATAAAAGTTGTGTTGAAAAGGAACTCCACATGCACTAAACTTACAAAAACATACATGCACACACAGTCACGTTCAAAATGAGACGTCCGACTTGTCCCAGCCCTTCCTAACATAAAGGGCATGTTTGCATCTGCGAGGAGTGCACAGCAAAACTGATGATACAGACGTTGGTTTTGTTTCTGTGGAGAATCTGGAAAGAGATTTTTAGGATATTCAAAGCAAACGCTAATCAGGATATGCTAAGCAGGGTACTGTTTGGTTATTCTTTGTCGCAAGACAACCCTGGTACAATCTGTTTGACAAGACACCTTGATAATGAAATTGAGATGAACACAGAAGACTGTGCAAATGAAATCAGACCTCTATTCTTTAACTACGGTCTCCTGATGAGGAAAGACAGATGGAGAGAGGGAGGAGTGATGATAACAAACAACAGACCACTGGTCACGATGTGCAGCATTCGGCTAGAATGAGTGAAAGAGCAGTAAATATAGATAAAACACATTATAATAGTAACAGTACCTGAAAAACATGACTGGTTCTATGAAATCACTTTTTACATGCTGGTCAAGAGATTGCTGGAATGGTTGGTTGGTTGGTTGATTGATTAGATAAAAATAAACCAAGAACAATTTTGATTCCATGTTTGCAGCTTCTCAAATGTGAGGACTTAGCCTACTGCTTTCCCCTGTTTCATATCTTTGAAATTGAATATCTTTGCAGTGTTTCCCGCAGGAAATTTGTTAGTTAAGGTGGTAGGTTTGGCATCTGACTGGGGGAAGGGGGGTGTTACTACACACTACACTAATACACTAAGTATTACATTTCAATAATAATTTATAATTAATAAATAACCAGCTTTTCAAAAATGTGCAATTTTAAGCTCATTAAACTATAAAAAAAAAAAGTGCTATAACAGTTTTACTCGCATGGCTCCCATTATCCTCCGTGACACGCTCTCTTCCACTTCGCCTGACAACTCTTCTCCAAAACAAACAGCTCTGTGATAATAGCTCAGCCCATAGCTTCACACACTCCAGCAGATAGTATGCGTGAAATAAAAACAGGGCACGTAATTTCACTGTGTGTAGTGCTAACTAACCGTGTGTTGTGAACCGCGTGTAGTGATTAAAACAAACAGACAACGGCTGTGTCTCAAAGACCGGGCAGCAGCCGGGACGTTGAGAATCCACGCGCGAGAGGTGATGTATAGTTCCAGTCACTTCGTCATGTATTCACTTCGTTGAAACAAGAGAAGAAAGCCTAACTGATGTGAAGAACAGGACAGAGATACATATATAAATGCTCTCTGCCTGCCATATGCCAACGCTCCGGTAAGTCCACTCACCCCGTCTCTGCCCGGGCATGCCCCAGCTGCCCGCACATTTGTTGATGAACTCTGACCCGCACGTGACGGTGAAATGGCAATTTATCCCTTTAAATGTGAATAAACGACAGTTACACTCACCCGCAGCAAATGCTCTTTCCGTTGTGATTGGTGGTATCTTGACAACTCGCCGTTACCTTGTTTTCCTGTGACTGTGTTGATGCGACTTGTACATTACAGCCACTCAAACAGGACAGAGTAACACGGCGGATATTTTAATTTTTTTTTTAAGACTTAATTAAGGCGGCAGGCGCGTGTTGTTAAGGCGGCCGCCTAAACTGGAAAGTGCTACGGGAAACACTGTCTTTGGGTTTTGGACTAATGGGACAGACAAAACAAGGTATTTAAAAGATGTCGCCTGGGAAATTGTGCCAAGCATTTTTCACTAACACGATGAATCAAATAATCAAAAAAAAGAAAAAGAAATCATGCGATTACTGAAAATCATGGTTCCAGCCCTAAAAGTTAGAATTAAGAGTATTATGTGAGAACGTAAAAGATTCACCATAGTTTCTGGACTACAAAGAAAACATGAGCTGTTAACCTCCACTATCTGAAAGTTTGACTTGCAACAATTCTGATAATAATCACTTTTCAAGCAAAAACATTCCGTTTCCAGCTTTTGTGTTTGGGACTGTTGGTCGAACAAAACAAGCAAACTGAAGATGTCGTCTTGGGCTGTGGGAAACTGTAATGGGTAGGCTATGTTTCATTATTTTCTGACATATTATAGACCAGACAATTAATGAAGAAAATAATTGCCACTGCATTTACTGAAGATGCATCTTAGAAGGTAAAGCATAATGCCCTGAAAAATAGTGAACAGGTCCTAAACAAACTCTACTATATACTTAATTGCACTGATGAAAAGTAATGCCAGAGGTGTTTTAGAAGAACTGGAATACTTGTGACAGTAGACAAAAAGGTTAAGTAAACTGCTTTTTCTATCATATATTCTACAAAACAATATGAAAATGGCCATTAGGCCTATATTATGGAGATGGGTACTAATCTATAGTCACACAAACTGTTCAAACTCCTTCCCTCTGGTAGGCGATACAAGGCACTGTTTGCCAAAACCAGCCGACACAAAGTCAGTTTCTTTCCCCAAGCAGTCACTCTGTTGAACACTCAGAAATAACCCCCCCGTAACACTGAACAAAGTCAATCAACACTGTTCTGCTCATCTACCTCATGTATATTTTCAGTCTTACGATTACTATACTGTTATTAATATTTGACCATTGCACTGAACTGCCTTGCACTGTATTTATATTCAAATCTTAAATCTCAGACCATACTGATATTGCACTATTCCTTCCCTCTCTTCAATTGTTATTGTATATTTTTGTAAAGTTCTAAATTCTATTGTATTGTTATACTGTATACTTAACAGTATTTTTTATATATTTCTCACTGTCCTGTTTTTTATTCTGTTTTTTCCTTGTTTATTTGCGCAAACCTGGCCAATAAAGCTGATTCTGATTCATCAACAAAACTACATTTTACAGTAATGTCCTGAGTCCTGACTCATAACGATGAGAGAGAGCAGCAGTTTTCATAATCATGTAGATTTGTTTGCATGTTGTTATGCTGCAATCTCAACCTTAAAGCTTCAAACAGAATCTCTCTCCAATGATTCACTAATCTGCATGATTTGTCATGATACAACTCTCCTGCTATTTGTTTGAGAATGAGCCCTGATAATGACACCGAGATGAACGCAGCAAAATGTGGAAATTAAATCAGACATCTATTCCTGAACTACAATGGCCTGATGGGGAAAGACAGGGGAGTAGGAGGAGAAGGGAAGCGGGGAGAGAGGAAGAGAGTGCATAGGTAAATTAGATTGAAAGGAAGAAAGAAGGCCAGGCAGCAGAATGTGGAAGAAAAAGAAATAAATCAAAAGTGTGAAAAAGAAATTATATACTGTGGTAAAATGGAAAAAAGAGAGAGAAGCAGGGGGAGGCAGTTTGGGAGGGAGGGCAGTAAGGGAGCTCTGAAGAGGAAATCAGCTGCTTTCTAATGGGCGCTGATTACATCTCCTCCTAAATGTCAAGTATATTTCCATTTAAAGTGCCTTGCTGCTTAAAAAGGCATGAAGAGAGGCACACCCAGACCACACATACACACACACATATATGTTGATAGGCTGATACAGTATACAGTCACACAGTCCACAGATGTACAGGCACATACAGGAATGCAAACACATGAGAAACAACCCAATCCTATGCACAGTTGATTCAATATCTGAATGCAGGCAGTGTGTGCGTAAGAACATGTGTGCATGTGTCATTTCTTCAAACATCCGTCTTTGTACGTTCATGAATTATACCAAAGTGACACAGTAGGCGGAGTACACCTTAGTATCATCAATAACACACACACACACACACACACACACACACCTTTATCCTTCCTTTGGACCCGCCCTCAAATCTGCTCTGAACCAATGAGGCGTGTCCTCCCACCGGGGTTCGGTAATGGTTGCCAATCAGGATCACCGTAGCTGTGCCCAACAGCAAAGACCAGTAAGATAGATGAGTGGCCTGAGGCTCCCGCTGCACTGGAGCGAACAGAGCTTAGGGATTGATTCAATATGTCACAATAACATACACATGCTCCAGCACTCCCACAGACACACATGGAAAAAGCCCGGAAACACAAGAACACAGTCTCGCAGTGTGTGCAGAAGTGCAAAACCAGAGGCAGACATTTGTTCTTATCTTCTCTCTCAAACATGCACAACATAGGAAACTCATATAGGCATGCATGAATATAAATAGTCACAAAAGTTGCACAAATACTGTGCAAACATGAGGTTTTAAATAAAATGCAGAGTGTGTGGGGCCAGCTGTTTGATTTAGAGGGGTCAGTATAAATTACCTCAAATTACCTGCAGAGGTTCAGAAGCCAAGTCAGAAACAGAAATAAAGTATGTAGGACAATGAGTCATTTTACCAACTAAGTTAACAAATTCAGATTTGTAATGCCATTTCACTGAGGTGTAATATGGCACACCACATAACGTTCAATTCCCAACGTTTTAAGACGCTGACACACCGACACACTGGCGAGGTCGGTGACCCGAGTCTGTTCGGTGTGTTCAGTGCCGTTGTCAGTCGGAGGAGCCGTCAGCGTTCATTTGGGCTGATTTGTTGAATCGGCCAGTGGGCAGTCGGACTCAATGACCGATTACCGGAAATGACGAGCGGGATGAGCGGGACGAACGCCTCTCAAAATCTGACGAAAATCTTTTAAACTGACCTTTGTTGATCTGAAATGAAGACAGATTCAGCAACTGCATGGCCTATTTCTCGCTTAAAATGTTTTCAGAAACACATTTCGGTGAACTATTTTTGTAAAATACGAGATTGGATTTCGAACGAGCCGCCATTATGGTCTGGCTTTGAAATTCGGGATAAGCCAGACCCACGTGACGCGTTCGTCCAATCAGCTGCCGGTTTAAATTTTTTGGGACAATACAGATTAGCGCCGCCTGCTGTTATGGAGACCTATTACGTCTCGCGCATGCGCATAACGTACGCTCAAGTCGGCGTCACTTCGGTGTTTTCCGAGGCACTTTTTTGACCAACTCGGGGAGACTGATCAGTCCGACTGCCTCTTCTGCCGACAGCCGGTCGTCAGGTTGGTGTGTCAGAGCCTTAAGACAACAGATTTACACTCAGTGTGACATAGATGAGATAGAAACACCTATTAATGCAGTCCAGCGCAACATCACTGCAAACTAAAACATCAATAATAAACATAGTTAAATTAATACCTCTCTGACAGTGTCAGTGTCAACTGAACATTATTATCTTTGTAAAGCGAGAATTTCTGGCTGAGCTGATGTATTGGATTGCATTCGAGTTTACACGTGTACTTAAAGAAGTGGCAACTAAGTTTATTTTCTCCCCAAAGAAAGTGCATAGGCTATCATATATTCATGGCTTACAAATGTTTGTTGTGCATTAATATATTCCGTACTACAAAGCTCATACCTACTGGTATGAGCTTTGTATTGCATGATAAAAGGACTGAAGGCTAAACACATCAGATCTAAAAAGTTGATCAATGCATGCTACAGTACGAAAGCCTGTAAGGCCTGTATTCTGTAATATTAAATATCACTATAGAGAACAGCTTAAAACACAAGCCTGAAGAAATTCTCACAAGCAACAAGCAGACCTGCATAAGGTCATTCACAAATGACACAGTCAACAGGTGACTGCATAACCATTCATGCAACATTTGCTCAGCAGCTCAGAAGCATGTACAATATCGAATAGCCACACAGAGACATTTACGTTAGACAGATAACGTTATATAGTGGGTGTATCTGACTCACGTTATTTGATGTCAAAGTCCATTCTCATTTTCCTCACGGAAGTGAAGTGGTCCATTTGAAGATGAAATGGTCAAAGTCCATTAGCCATTATCCCACTCTACTTGTTGTTGTTTGCTTGCTGACAGAAGCCCTCACGTCCTCTCCTTATCGATGCTAGCTTACTACTCTTGCAAAAACGTTAGCTGTTATCATTAGCAACACTGGAAAACAAGCAAACTCCCGCTTGTTTCATTAAAATGTTAACTTTCTCTTGTCTTTTAGTAAGACCAAAGTATAACGTTAACTGGCTTCAAAATAACTCAAGTAGGCTAGCTAAGTGTTCCTTTTCAGGAGATACACAATTTTGAAGCCGTGTGACACCGACCGCATCCAACTGTTTGATACTTAGCCAGGTAGCCTATGTTTTAATCAAAGAAGGCCAGCTTCACCTGTCGTCTGTTAGGTTGAAGTCGGTAACGTGTTTAACCACACACACTAGCTAACGTGGAGCAGTCGTTACAGGCTACAACCCATAGAGGCACTGTTTCCCTCATTTGAGGAAACGATGTAATCTGGGGATGAAATTCGTTTTATTAAATTACAGTGATAGATATTGTTGCCCTGAACTTCGAAACCGCAAGTTTGTTTGTTGAATATTGAGCTTTCTTTGACTACGCATCAAATGTCCGACATTCGGATCGTTTACAGAAAATATTAATCTTGAGATATAAAGTTGAATAGAATAGCCTCTTATCTCTCATGATAAATGTAGCCTATACCACTTACCCTCTCAAATGTTTACTGATGGAGCATAAGGATGTAGCAAAAAAGCTGTGCCACAATGAATCAGTGCATCTACACATTGTGATACTGTTTTGATAATAGTTAAAATAATAACCTCAATAGAGACATGGCTTATTATTGTGGTGTCACAAAGTAAGCAAACTTGACAAATTGTCTGTTGACATTGCCTACTGCAAAAGGGAAAAGTTCACACCTTGAAGGTGCGAGACAGAGAAAAAAAAGAGTAGCCCTATGCATTAGAAATCCACCTGAATTGTCTCAAATTAAAGATTACTGAATGGAATGGCACTCCTGGGACCATCACCTGAAAAAAGATGGTTTTTATTACAGCCTGTATTATAAAGTCTAATGTCCAATACTCATTGGTTGGATTTTCAGGATGAGTTGTAAAAGTGTGAGCAGGTAAAATAAATGAATTAACCACCCTCCCTGAGTCCCTAAGCAATCCAGTGAAGCTACATGGTCGGTGGCCATCTGGGGTCAGAAGATGTTGTTCAGGTTGAGCAGCTGTACTGAAGTGTGTTGAACTGTGTGACAAATAACCAAAATGAGCTTTTCCTTGACCAAATAGAGGGAAAAATACAGGTTTTGGTAATATGAACTAACTGCCTGACTAACTGTAAACCTATGTTTGCTTATCAGTGTCAATGATGAATGTCTCAGCACTGTAACCGTTTGAAATGACTACCATGACAAAATGTACTGGACAAGAGTTAAAAACTCCCAAACGAGAGATACAGTTTGTCTCAAGACAAGAGTTTTTAATAATTTATCAGTAACTTGCAGCTATAGTGGAAAGTGAAGAAAGAGAGGGGGAGAGGTGGTGGGAAGAGTAGTCTATGTGTGAAAGCAAGAGAAAATGTTTTTTGTGGTGAAATTATTCAGAGATAATGTGTGTGTGTGTGTGTGTGTGTGTGTGTGTGTGTGTGTGTGTGTGTGTGTGTGTGTGTGTGTGTGTGTGTGTGTGTGTGTGTGTGTGTGTTTGTGAGAGGGAAGGAGAAGAACAAGTAAGCAGTGCAGCCAAGTGTATAAAGCAAATTAATTTTTTAAGTTAAGATTTTTGGCCAGCTAGTGTTTGGCAGTGTGTGAAATATGTTTGAATTAATCAAAAGATTGCTCCACGTACCTGCAACAACACTTTGAGAAAGTATAACAAATTGTTGTCTTGCACACAGTAGATGATGGTACCGAATGACAGAAAACACAAAAGGCCTAAATCAAACCAGGACATAAACAGTTCCATAGAAGAGTGATAGAAAAACAGTCAGCATTACCTTCCATATAATATACATCCCTGCATGTATTTTAAAACCTTTACTCTCAAGAATTGGAGTAATTGTTTGGCAAATCTCATTAGTGCAGAAGCCTTAAACAGCTGCATTACAAGCTCACAAACATGAAATACCCACAATACCCTTGTGCACTACATTAAGGAAAGAATTATCCATAGCAGCTCCAGACCTAAAGGTGGATAGATGCAAAGAGGATTTCAGCAGTGACTGCAACTGATTATAACCCTGTCTCATTCTTCTCACTACTCACTGTAGTATCTAAATGAAGCTGCACTGTCTCTTCTGCCCTTGTCAGCACTTGTTAACCTCCACATTGATTCTTCTGCACTACTGTACATCTCCTTTAATTAAAGACACCGGCTAATCTGGCTTTCACCGAGCTGTGTTTGCGAGCGTGAAGCTGTCATCTCAAGATGATTGTGGCTAAATATAGCACTTTACATTTACATGTATTGACAAAATAAATTATAAAGGTCAGCAGAGGATTGATGAAACTAGTTTGACCTCTGGTGAGTTGCATCTCTACTTTCACATACACGTTGCAGAGAAATATTGAAGTTTACAATGACTTATTCACAGTGGAACAAAAGTACCCCATAAATATCCTGGTTCCATCTCAATCTTTGACATGGTTTGTGCACATGAGAGCAACCGCCTCCTGCTCCTGACTTAAGCGTGTAAAGCATTTTTTAAAAGTCTTCTGAAATCAGTAGAAATGTGGATTGATATGGACAAAATGTCATCTTCACAGTTATTCACTATAGTTTTTAATTTGTATGCTAGGTTACAAGTTACTGGAACGAAACTCAAGCCTAACCAGAATAAAAACAGTAAATGTGAGATATTTTTAACAAAAGTAAAAGTATAACATCAGAAACCGAACATACTAAAAATCTATAAAGACCATTTTGATGTACTAAATGCCATCTCTTTACTGGGAATAAAATCACCAATGGGAAATACAGAAGATATTGTAACACAAAGAATCAGATAGACCGTCACAATAATGGACTTACACAGTAATCTGTGTAGTTGTGTGTCTTTTTTAACTGATGAAATGTTGACATTCCTTTACAAAACTGTGGTTATTATGGAAGATGAATATAAAGGTCATGCTTGGTTTGGCCAAAAAATCATATCATTTGCTAACAACCTATTTGGACAATATATGACCAAACAATTATCTCCCAGAAGCAGTTATTTCCTGGTGTATCTGCAGCTTTAGCAGCTGCTAGTTGTTTGCATGTGTTCCATGTATTACAAGTCCCACTGTAACCGATAAAAACACTGATCAACTTACCTCTGTTTTACAATTATCAAGAGATCTCTCAGGGACAGCTTCAAGGTTTGGCAGAGCTAATTAGATTTAATAATGGCTCAAAGGCAGAGACCAAGTGCTTTAGCAAATGAGGTATAAAAATGCCTTTTAGATGCCTAGGCACAAAGACAATGAAAATAGCCATCATGAGGGGACAATGTAAGGACAGGATACAATATGTCTTCCTCCCACACAAGACATCTGCAAGTGACGGCACTTGGTGCTGCATGAGAGATGAGAACAGAACAGAAAAAAGAGCCCATTCGAGCATCGATCACTTTTATGCCCCTGGTCTGTTTGCATATTTTGGACCTATAAACAACATGAATGATGTACCGTGTAATGCACCATAATCGAGATTTATTCAGTCTCGCGTGGAGGGGGATGGAGGAGGAGATGTTCACAATCCCAGTATCAGGAGGGGCTGTTGTGGCTGTGTGTGTGCGTACTTGTGTGTGTGTGATGTGATTTATTTGATTTAATTAGATCGCTGATGTAAAACAGCTCGTGGAAGAAGAAAAAAAGGTAAAGACAAGTGCCGAGGGAGGCATAAATAACACCAGGCTTTTTCCCCTTCTTTCCTCCTCTGCCTCTGGTTTTTTTTTCCTAACTCTCTGATCTTTCCTCTGCCCATATATAATCTCTCATTTTTTTCTCCATCTTACACTTGCCTTTTTCCTTCACCCCCTTTTTTCTTTGCTTTCTTCTTTCTCCAATTTGCTCTATATTTTACCCTACGCTCTCTAACCCTTCCCTTCCCTCTACCTCCCTCCGTCTCCCTCTGCCCCGCTCCCAGCTGAATAATGATAGGGGGTAAACACCTCATTAGGCTAAAAGGCCCACAGGAACAACCAGAGACATGGTGCTCTGTCGAACCTGTTACTCTGGACACTCAAGACATTTTGAACACAGCAGGACAAGGAGGCATCCAACACAGGAAGTAAGGAATGGTGGAGGTACTCATTCAATTAGAAAGGTTATTTCCAATTGGATATGACCAACAACAACATCTACGTGCACGGTGTCATCTGTGCTCTTCTGTTGATGCTTAAACACTTCTTGTTACTTTCTTTCTTTGTCTTTTAGGACTGGGAACACACACATTTACACATATCCATGAATAGCTGATTTATGGTGAGTGATCAGCAGAGAAGAAGAGCATAAATCTACACTCTCCAGTGGTAACGGCCAGTAAAAGTGGTTTATCTGACACTTTGAACCGCCTGCATCACCTTGTCACAGCCAGCTCTGCCTCTCTGATAACAGAGGCACAAGTCCAATAGGATAATCAAAAAGACATATGTTACAACACGGCAAATGTTTTTATTAATTTCAAAGCAATACTTTGACATAGATTAGAGGATTGATACCACTCTCATGATTGTGTGGTACTTAAATATGAATCTACAGTACAGCCGGCAGCAAGTTAGCTTAGCTTATCATAAAGTCTAGAAATGGGGGAAAAGCTAGGCTGGCTCTGTGTGAAAGGAACACCACCTCTAAAGCTTGCTAAATAACACGTTATGTCTTGTTTTGTTTTTTATCTGTAAACTTAAGCATAAAATAGACAAGCTGTGGTTTTCCATGGGGTACATATGTGCCAGAATATTTATTGGCACAGTCGTCACTGTGACGTTGCCAGGCAATCAGCTACAACTCATCCCAGTTGGATGCTGGCTGAAGCTTCATATGAGATATGAGATATGAGGTATATTGTATCAATTTTCTCTTATAGCTATCGGTGAGAAAGGAACTAAGCATTGTTATAAACCCAAAGTTGCATGGTGTCACGGTCGGAAAACAGCTGTTGGCCTCGGTACCCTCTGGCAGTCGACAGCGAACAGCTTCCTCAGGATCTGCTCCAGCGTCGTCTCTCTCTGGGCATGGACAGCCCCAGCGTTTCCTCGTTGTGTATTTCCCAAAAAGCCAAGCTGTTCAGGCATAGTTTCCTCCATCACTGCTCCACAAAACTTTTGTTTCCTCTCTCCTCAGCCTCTCTCCTAGGTGTGTCAGAGCTTTGTACACTTAATATTTTATAGTGTGATCACACATCCGATCTCTCCTCTGCATGCTAAGCTGCATGCTGCAGTTAAAACCACGTCTAAATCACCAAATAATCCCTCTAGCTCTCGAACCTAAGTCCATGTTTGTATTTATGAGCAGAATGCACTTTCACATGCTGTTGCTGATTTGTGTTTCTGTATGTTGTGCAGCATGTGAGTGTGTGTGTGATACTAAAGGTGAGACTAATTTGATTAATGAGCAAAGAATATCAGTGTACAACAAAACTGCAACATAAGTTATGAGTCTTCTATATGACTTTCACACCTGTTTTTCTGGTAGTCAGCACAAATATACATAATGAATGGCTTCATGATCTATGCACGCTAAGCAATAATGTACAGCTATGAAGCTTTTTCTAATTCTAATAGCATTTTGTTTTCTAATTGTCTCATGCACTGGTCAATTGTCATTACATAAAACATGATTTCTGACAATCCTGGCATTTAAGTTGGCCAGTAGTTAAGCGCAGACTGTATGTGATCCCGTGCTACTTACCCAGCTTTCAAGTCATTAGCCAACACGGGCAGCACAGTAAAATCTATATAGCAAACCTTCCCATAATTTTTAATCTTTGTCTTATTTATGTCAGATTGGATCTTTTGATTGCTGCTTTAAGAAAACAAAGCGCCTTTTGGACAAGACTTTTATTTATTTATTTAGAGTAAAATGCTTTCAAAAAGACCTAAGGCAATATTCATAGTAATAGCTTTTTAATTGTTATTGATTAACAAAGTGGTTTATGCAGAAGGAACTGACCCACAAAAACAGCTGAATCAGTGTGTCAAGCGTGTCATTACTGCGAGTAAAGAATGAGGGAACCATCAGCTGTAGATGTGATTGTAGGTATTTTACTTTGCGACACTGAATAAAAAGCAGTCATCTTCCTCCAAACTGCTGCCTGAAACAATACACAAAGTTAATCAGTCGGCAGTTTGCTCAGATAAATTTTAGGTTTGAAAAATTACAAGTTTTAAGCTGCTCTATTTGTAAATTTGCTGTTAAATTAACTGTGAGGGCAATTTAGACTAGACTATTACTAAAACAACAGCTGTAGGGATCTACTGTGTGTTGTTAATTGATAGCAAATTTTAGGCAGAGACACACACACACACACACACACACACACACACACACACACACACACACACACACACACACACACAATGCAAAACATACAGAGATTGGACAGACTGCTTAAGCTTTCAACAGTGGCAGGGAATAGAAATATCGAACAGAGAAAGACACTCAAACAAGCTATAAAGTGCTTCAGTGGTGATTGTCATCACAATTCACTTCAAAACAGCTTGCTTGAAACCTTGCATTACATATTACTATTGCAATGTCTAGATTTACAGAGTTACAATTCAATAATTGAAAATAAGCTCATTTATTATCTATTATACTTTCAACAGAAAAGGATTTTAAAAAATGGATTGATGTTTTACCCCACTCACCTTACACCTCTAAACTTTGACCCACAAAGAGCTCTAAGAAGTGCTGGTGGAGATGAAGGTGTTGGGCGCGACAGTGTTAATGGTCTTGTAGGCGGTTAAAAGGCCAGGGGCCACACGAGGGGAACAGCAGGGACCCAGAGGGTTGTTGAGCGTCACATTGAAGGTGCCCTTCAGTACTGTGTTCATGACGCCTGGACTCAACTGCAGAGACACACAAAAAGAGCAGAAATTGGCAAAATAATAGCAATTTAGTGAAATATGAGGTGTCTTAATTGCTGAAAATGCAGTCATTACACTTATGTGGCATTAAACAGTCCGTCCTTTTATGCAACCCTTTGTACAGTATTATATGTGAAAAAGATCCAGACAGGCTGATGTTACACTATGAAAACTGGCCAAAGAAAATAGGTATAAAAAAGAGAAATATTCATTTACAATTGCACATTTTTTTGTTGAACAGGACATACTCTATGGCAATGAAGACTTGGAGGAGTGATGATGAGGGTGGTTGTCCTTTGACTTTAAAACAGGAGTAATCAACAGTTCTTGGCATTTTCCACCAATCACCCTATTTTTATTGCATTCAACCGTCTAATAAAACTTCACATAAACTGTGTATGAACCTGTTTACTGAAGGCAGGAGTCTCATATGAAACAGCTTTACAGTGTCTTCCAGAACAGAACTTTTTGAAGAATGGAACCTTGCATTAGTTCAGGCAGGCATGGAAGTCATTTCTATAGTCACATGTTCCATACACCATCCAATCATGTGACCTACAGTATCTCTCACACAATAAGTCTCTCCAACTCAACAGCCTCTTTCCGTATTAGCATTTAGTTGTGCATGCATTTTGAAGGGTTCTTTAATGTGTATATGTTCATCAAATGTTGTGTATGTCAAGCTGCTGGTGGTTACTCAGATGTATTGATTGCATTACAACCTTAACTTTAAACATAACTTACACTGAAACATTCGCCCAAAGTACAAGACATTTCTTTCTGCTAGAAAGTAGTCATTAAGGTGGAATTCACAAACTAGCATGCAACTAACACACATCAACACACACAAATAATTAGACTGTCTGACCCAGGTCTTACTAAGGGGAACATGAGAAAAACAGTACCAAAAACAAAAATCCTATATAAGCTTCAAAGTCTGACCTTAAAAAATCACCTCACCACACAAATGTCAAAAGAACTCTCAGTCTCTCTCTCTCTCTCTCTCACACACACACACACACACACACACACACACACACACACACACACACACACACACACACACACACACACACACACACAGGCTAAGATGCAGACATACATGCATACATATTCTGTATGAACACCCAGGTACTGCCTGAGGAATCTACCTCTTCAATGTTACAAAAGTTCTCTCTTTCTCCCTCTCCCGTTCTTTCTCCCCTAACCTCCCAGCACACATACACGCATCAGTATGCCAGAGGTGCCACAGTAGGATTTAGGCACATTGCAGGGGCCGCTCAGATCTCAGTATTGATCCTAATGGGAAAAGGGTTGTGGGTTCAACTCCAGGTCACCCTCAGGGTTGGCCAGGAGGTCGGGGAGATGGTGAAGAGCTCTTGGAAGTGACGACACCACCAGCATAGCAATAATGAGGGAGCTTATAGGATGTTTCACTAGGTCATAGAGGGGAGATGGAAAAGGGAATCTGTGCGCGGAGTTGGTGATGATGTTACTCGGTATGTATGTAGACGTGTACACGTGTGCACACACACACGGTAGTAAGACTGCTGGATGCAAAGTCTTTCCCACAACACACATACAATGCATGACACAACAACACAAGCTTCATCCCATACATGCATATACACATGCCAGCAAAACAAAGGATGCAAATTCTCTGTTGGAATATGCAGAAACTCACACAAGGTGATGCCTTTGTTTTGCTACACATACACAATTCACAGAAACAGTCTTCATACCTCAATCAATAACAAAATGGGTTGTTAGTTACAATGGAGATTTGTAAGAGTGCTGCTGTCTGATCTGCCACCTCTATGGGTAAGGCTTGGTGTAACAAAGGCAATTCAAACTACTCTCTTTTGTATATTTACTATTGCTCTTTAATGAAGCAAATGATTCACTTATCCGATTACTCAATTAATCGATAGAAAATTGGAAGAATACTCGATTACTAAAATAATTGTTAGCTGCGGCCCTAACACATACACACACACACACACACACACACACACACACACACACACACACACACACTGTATACAGTAGTCATGCAAACTCATACCTGTCGTAAGTTAGAGTTTCTAACTATCCAAACTCACACAAAAAGACAGTAGCAAACAAACAGAAAGTTTGTGCAGAGTGGGTGTGATGAATTAAGATGCAGCAATGGGGAGACATTTTTGCATTTTAAATTACTAGTGCAGTGCCCATTGAAAATGTGCCTGGAACGGGCCGATTGCTTGGTCTGTGGTATTGCTGCTTGTAGAATTCTTCAAAACCAAATTGTACCCCAAAATGACTTACAGAAGGACCCCAAACCACAATGCAACTCCACTGTATAGCCTACTACTGACTTACAGTGTAGGCTACTTCTACATCAGAGGAAGACATTGTACTACTGTATTTACCCGATAGAGAACGCTGCAGATTCACAATGTAATCACAAAATATCACAATGAAAATGTGGAATAATCAGACATTAGCGTCATGGACTCATGGCAGTGCGCTATCCATACGGCCTGTTATGAGAGCTAAACAGCACATATCTGCGTTCATCAACCACCAGAACTGGACCATTTGTGTGTGTGTGTGTGTGTGTGTGTGTGTGTGTGTGTGTGTGTGTGCGCGCGCACGCACACGCAGAGAGAGAGCGAGAGAGAGAGAGAGAGAGAGAGAGAGAGAGAGAGAGAGAGAGAGACGTTGTCTCCTTGTCGTTTGATCGTTAATGTAGTGCTACTTTGTACATTTTGTGGGCCTGAGGTGTATGTCACATTTTAGCTGCCAATGCTCCGCTGCTCTCTGTCTGTCTCTGGTCCTGCTCACTGATCACTCAGTGAGCAGAGGGGGAGTGGCCAGCGGCTAGAGCGGCAAAAGCCAATGTGTGCTTCTTTTACAGACGATATCTTTTGCAATTCTTATCCAAACAACGCCAAACTTGGCACTGCACTTACTCGTGCCCGTAGCAAGACACCTGTCAAGTTTGAAATCCATCGGACTAACGGTTCGAGAGATGCGCTTAACACCCACACTTCATCTTTAAGAAATTATGAGAACATGATGAGATGGTATCAGGTGACTGTGCTTCCCACTTAGAAGCATCAGCACGCAAAGTAGAACTATAAAAAACTGTCACACATAGGAAGCACATGTTGAGACATAGGTGTAGATATAGATATTTGATGAAATGTCAGCTATGTTAAGGACACCTTCTGTTCTAACTCATAATGAATATCACATTAACTTGAGCTTATTTTTGTTGGCTCTGTATGTGCTTTGCACTCTGCAGGTTTATATATCAGCAAAGATCACAGCATTTAATTAACATTTGTTTCTGCTTGACGCCTGCTCCTGTGTCTTTTTATATTCCTGTGTTTCATCCTCACACTGCTAAATTAAGCTCAACCAATAAGAGCAGTGTCATGAGTGAGAAAGGTAATCGAGCCTACTTTTAGAAGTCGGTGCCTCGGATGGTGCATTTAATGGAAACACTAAATGAGCCCTAACTGTGACCTAATGCTGCTGATGTAGATAGCTTTGTGACATTCCTCACACATGTATGGATGGACGCATATAGGAACACACTGATGCTGAAAAGGCTACTATTCCATTACGTGGCCGTCTGCTTCAGATTGCAGGCCCTCAGAACACATTTTCAGCTGTTGAATTTAACTACCCTCTTCAGCTGCTCCATTTGCTGCTGTCTGTCTCTCTGCTTCTCTTCCTCTCTGCTTTTCCACCACCTTTTCATCACTGTCTCACCTCGGTCCATGTCTCTTCTTTCTCTCTCACCCCTCCCTGCCTCTCTTTCTCATCGCTATCATCCCACTCTCTCTGCCTGCTTGTCTTCAACACTTACTTACCTCTCTCCCTCTCTGCACCACTTCACACCATCTTTAACTCTGTATGGCCTATGGTGTCATATAGACTCAGTCCCACGAGCTTCAGAGAACTGATCCTCCTAAAGCTACGAAATGTCATACAATGCAAGGCATC
This sequence comes from Sander lucioperca, assembly GCF_008315115.2. Taxonomy (NCBI): domain Eukaryota; kingdom Metazoa; phylum Chordata; class Actinopteri; order Perciformes; family Percidae; genus Sander; species Sander lucioperca. Next base: position 12,370,037 of record NC_050174.1, read on the forward strand.
AGTCTCTATAAGGCATGAATCACAAAATGTATCTGAACTCCACATCAATATCTGAGCTCAGAAAGTTAACTAAAAGCTAAATGGTTTGTAGTACTTCTGGTGGCAGGTTTTCTGTTAATGTGCAATACGCTTTATATGAAACATATAAACAAATGCATATTTAAACCCAGGGCCTTATTTATTGGTCTGCAATTCTGTCTTCTACAGTAGGAGGTAGCAAGATGTTATTAGCTTTATTCCATAAACTAACCCATTTTTAGTTTGTGCCAATTAACTCCCAACATTTACTCTACTCTCTGCTTTGACTGAAGTGGTTGCAGAAAAACACTTGACAAGCCAAAATTGAGGATTTTGATTTTACTTTTAATTGAATACCCTAGTTGACTTTTTTTTTTTACCTTCAGATACCCTGGGAGAGGAGAGGACAGGAGAAGAGGATGGTATGAGATACTTCAACAGTTTTAATAGCTACTGTCAGTGGAAAGATTCTCGCAACTACAGCTTCCCCTTATAACAGAGAAAAAGAGAGAGACAGAGTGAGAGACAGAGAAGGACTTGTAGAGCAAGGAAGAACATCCGCAAGCATACATCTACATAGCAAGATAGAGGTTTTAAAAATGTATGTGGAAAAAGTATGCACTGCATTTTGCCTACATTACTGATGTGTAATACTTACAAAGTGAAACACTCTCACTGCCACACTCACACACTGGGTGTTTAACGTTAAGATTTTTGAAACCTACAACAACTAGGCATGTACCTACTGTAATATATTACGATTATTTGCACTGATTATCATACAAACAATTATTAGTCCCAATAGAATTGGTTGACCATCATAAACAGTTTCAATAATGAAATTTGCACAGAAAAGACAAAGTGCTGGCGCACATTTGTTCCTTTGAACACGTGGTGTCGGTGTAGATGCGTGTATTTTGTACAAACAATTGCCAAGGAATAACTCGTTGTCCAAGAGTTCAAATTTAAGGTTGGATATGACAATCCGTTTATTAAACTAAACAGCAAACTAATCAAACAAAATAATAGTTCTTCTTTTAATCTTACCACGTTATCATACACTTAACCACGGTCAAAACAAAACTGTGACCTTGCTGTGCGCAACACAGCTGAACCAATCAGGCCACATTTAAACTTTTTCCACCCCCCAGTCACGCGATGGTTGCCAATGAAATGTCTCCAACACAAAGAAAAGTAGCAAACAATAATTCAGATGAGATGGTGGATGGAGAGATGTAGGCAACAAGGATTGTATGCTCCGCAGAAGAGAGAGCTGTGGAGGAACAAACTTTGTGGCTCTGTACTAAAACCTGATGAACTGAAATGGAGGATGGGGGTCCGGCTGAGCAATAAAGTAGCACTAACATTGACTGCTTTTTTCATGCTTTAAAATCAATGGCTTATTCATCAGCTTTTTGGCTAGCAGCTGACTAGTAACATCCAATCATATTTAAGCAATCAAATCCAGCGAAAACACAAATTCTCACGTGTTGCTGTACATCCATCAAAACTGTTTGCCTTGTTAATTTATGTTGCAATTTGCATAGAAAAGGATGAAAAATGGATGAGAGAGACAGGGACTGTAGATTCTGAAGAGAAATGGAACTGGATATATGTAAATTTCATAAGTGGAGGTGAATTTCCATAAAGCTGTTGTTCTTGCTTTCATTCATTGACTGGCTTAAACTAGGCATTGCTGATTGAATACAAATCAATATTCTGTTAGTGTATTGCATGTATCTCACCTATTATGTTTTCAGAAACACATTTTAGTGGACCCAGTAAAAGCTGTAATTTGAGAAAGTTTGTAATCAGACCGCCATTTCTGTTCCTGCTTTAAAACGGACCAAGCACTGCCCCAACTTGCATGTGTTTCTCAGAGCCACGTCGTTTAAGGACCGTTCGGTATTTATGGAATGGACCACCGGAGGAAAATAGGGGAGGGTCATGTCTTTTTATTTTTTGCTGAGGGGAGGGTCATCCAACATTTTTTAGTCTGGGGGGGGGGGGTCACCCAACTTTTTTATTCATGAAAAGAGCAAAATTTTCAAAGTGGCTCGTTTGGTGCAGTAGCTCTCAGTCTCGGCCCCCTAGCAGATGGTCTGACCGCATACACGGAGTTTGCTGGGGGGGGGGGCAGGAGGAGCGCTGCCCCCTGGTGGCTGAAACGGGTAATTGCACTGTTTAAAAAATGAGTGGAATAATTAGATCTGGCATGACCAGATATTTTATAAATATCTTAAATAACACAAAACAACTAAATGGTGGTAGGTAATACATCTGATTTCATATACTGCTTTAGTAAAAAAAATATTAGCTGGCTGACGATGGGAGCAGCAGGACGCAAAAAACGAAACTTACTGTTGCACTAGTCTGGACATCTTGCCATGCCAACGTTGCAATAAAGGTTTCCTAAATGCCATGTATATACCTGTGATGTTAGCTTACTAATTGATTGCGGGTTTTGTGTAGATTTGGACTTTTATACGTTTATTCCACTTTGTTTAAACGGCGAAGTGGAGAGGCCTCGTTCACCTGTTCGGAGCTGGCTGGTGAATGTGACGCTCGTATCGGCCTTGCTGGATACACCGTGACTCTGTTTTTGGATCTCCTAATCGCTGTGGATTACTTTTTTTTCGTGTCATTGGATTACGGCAAAATACGGATCTTTTTTCTCAACGTGTGTTAACGTGTTATGGTGTGACTGCGCTTCTTTACTGCGTTTGGACAGGCATCTCAACAGACTGTAGGTCCAACACTGATTGTTCACTGTTACATTTTAGTTGAATTTAAGCATCTGTCTATTGCATTCCAAAACAGCCGTGCCGCGATTGGACTTCATAAGGGCGAATTGTTAAATTGTTACAATGTAACTTAAAAACTTTAAAAATAAACACGTGTTTTGGAATATAATGTTCAGCTTCGGCAGCTTTACCTATGTGCTAAAATATACAATGACGATAGTGACAAGTCCATAGCAACCAGTGTTGAATTGGTTATATCCCAGCGTCCTTTGCTGAATGGTCTCAATGTTTTATTGTTTTATTTCATGTGAATACTAGTTTACTAGAGGAGTAACTTAGTATCTGAAGTAATGCAGTAATGCATGAAGTGTGCATTTAGTTTCCATGCTTATTGTGTTTCCACAACAATGTTAGTGAGTAAATCTACTGAAATGGCCACCACACCATAACAGAGGAGTGGGATGTGTAAGATGAGAATGCAGAGGTTAACTTCTGTACTCATGGCTGTAAAAATCAAATGGTGTCAGTACTTCTTTGCTAAGCGCCAACTTGCACGCATTCCTCTTTTTAAAATCATTTTGGAGGGTCATAGAAAAATTATTACTGACAAGGGGAGGGTCAAGTCTTTTTAGGTTAGAGGCCACAACACTCCTCTGGTGGACCCTTAATTAAATAACGAGCAGTCCCTTAGTTGCTCAGATTGGGTTGTACAGTAGGCCTATTCAATTGCATGCAGAGGCATTTTGGTCTGCACTGTTTATAGCACCCCTTAGTAATCGAAAATTAACTGAGAGGTTCCAGACTACAGTAATACACAGTTGTGAATTAGTCTGCCTATGCCAGGCTACAGGGGAGAGGGACATGGAGGTGGAAACAGGCAGTGAGAAGAGAGACAGAGACAGTGAACTGTAGAAGAGAAGAGAGGGAAAAGTTGAGGAGATAAATCCATACAGAGACAGCACACAGATTGGGAGACAGGCAGACAGAGAAGAGAAGAAAGAGCCCTGTGATAACATTACACCCATGGACATGAACATGAACACGATGATGAACTCTGTAGTAAGGTTTAAATCAAACTCAGTGGTTTTGTCTTTGATGTTCACCACTCAAAGTCAGCAGGGACTGGAAGCAACATTAGCTCTTTCAATCATTTCGTACACGCGCGCTCGCGCACACACACACACACACACACACGCACATGCACACGCAGCTGTAACCCAGGGCTGTAATTCCTATTAAAACACACTGAAATTGAGCAGGGAGAGATAAGGTTCTGGTTAGGTTTCATTACAACTGTATTATGCTTCAACCATAAAGTGCATTTGTCTCTGTCAGCAGTCTAAGGTGGCTGCATTAAACAACACTACACTTAATAAAAATGCACTCACTTTTGCCAGTTTAATTTAACTAGGCAGGTCAATTAAGAACAATTCTCCTGCAAAGCTGCCTTGAGCAGGAGAAGGCATCATTTAGCCTTGTGTTGCATCAGATGGAGATTGGTCGAAACCACAGAAACGTATTGAAGTTTGGATTTTTTTATTACAGAGCAATCAATTTCTTTCGCACAGCTCAAGGTCAGAGACAGAAATTTGATAGATTCTCTGAGGATCAAAACATGAGATAATGTCAGGCATATATTTGTGGCCTCTCATGCATACCCCAGACACACAAACAGGGTCTGTGCACGCACACTACCGTCTCATCATACTCTGTTAGTCGTATATAGATATATTCAAATCCAAGGACACACACACATCCATAGCGACATTCATGTCAGTACACTATTACGGAATGTTGGCTGCTCAAGGAGTCGAGTAGACCGGGAGTGTGTTTGGAGGTAAGAATGTTTCATGAGAGTTACATTTTCACAGTATGCTTACCTGATAAGCGCCTGGTCCAGGGTTGGTGTCCACGGAGACTTTAAATCGATCTTCTCTGGAGGAGATCAGAGCCATTTGGGGTACAGATTTCACACTGGGGTTATACTGGCCAGGCCCTGATGAACACATACACACATAATCCACACCTACATTCATCATTTCACATTTAGTTGCTGTGAGGCAGGAAAGTACTTAAGACACCCATGTACTTTATAGGAGCACATACTGACTGTGCCTTCAGTGTGTGCAAGAAAACCAGAGCATCACACCCTACAAAAGTACTTTTTTTCTGTCTATTACAGAATTCCCATCATAGTTATTCAGTCAAGTCAAGTGTTATATCTGGGGGTTGAGGTAGGTGAAATCATTTTGGTTATAGCTGAAATCCTCTGCAATGCTAAGAGGTCTACAGCAAAGTAGACGGGTCAGATTACTGGTGATGAATTATTTTGCTCAAGGTTAAAAGGTTTTAATGTTTTTCTCTCTTATGTAAAAAGCTACCCTGATGTTTTGCTCCTTGCCAACATATTGGACAACGAATGTCACAGCAGTGTGGGTGCATTTTAAAGTATGTTGCCAGGGTATGCTAGCTTTCTTTCTTGGGCTGCAGATCATTGTGACTGGACACAACCCAGCACCAAGACGTGTTATATATTGTACAGATGGCCCTGTATAGATCAACCAAAATCTCTGCAGTGATTAGAAATTATATTTTTGCTTTGGAGAATGTGTCCATGGTATGAATATACAAACACAGGTGTACAGAGATCCATGTACATACACACATTCACACGCACATGCTGATAAGGTTACAAACAAGCAAAGAGGCACTGACAAATAAAAAATACACACACATACTGTATACTGCCATTTTCATTTAAAGAAGAAACATTCACACTGAATTCTGAAAAAAATGAAAACTGTTCTCAAAATGAAGAAGCTAAGCCTCAAGGGTTTATCCATTACACAACATTGTTTCCATAAACATATTTTTTATTTAAAACCTACACTGCCAACTTTTCATAAATTATAGAAACAACTTTTACAATCCTTTTTGAAATGGTTTAATGGACCCCAGGGCTTCAGATTGTATTCAATGCATTAAGAATTATTATTAGGAAAAAAAGAAGGAGAATCCATCGCTGGTCCAGCACGGTTTTACAGTAAGAAAGCAGCAGCTGCTTGTCTGACCCAACAGCTAATTGCAGCTTATGACTACACAAACATAGAGGGACTTTTAAAGTTGCAGACAAACACATACCAAAAAAACACCTTGAGCCATTGCTCATGGAACATTATATGGAACACTGTCATTCATTTGTTTGCACGTGTGTGTCGGTGTGTGTGTGTGTGTGTGTGTGTGTGTGTGTGTGTGTGTGTGTGTGTGTGTGTGTGTTCAACTGTTGAGTAGTCAAACGCTCTTACATTATGAGAAATGTGATCGCAGGGGACCCAGCATGATGAGGAATATAATGTTCCATATACTGTATGCCTATTCATAAATGCAAATTTAATAACGGGCAAAATTATTGTATGTGCGTGTTGTGTGTCTCAATGTGAGTCTGAATATGCGAGTCTGAATGTGCGCAAAAGTGTCCATAAGCTTGTGTCTGTATGAAGAAGAAACACTATTGCAAACAGTCCAAATCTATTTATATGCAAATTGGGTTTTGGTTAAACGGTTTGGGATGCCTCATGGGTTGAGACCCTCGGTGAAATGGGGCTAGTCATAAATTATCCAAGTAAGTCATGAATCTATCAATTTTGAAACAACATTTTTCAATGGGAGTGTAATTGAGGTAAATATTAGGTTAGAAGCCCGCAGAGATGGAGCTAATTGGACTGCATGATGTTGAAAGGGTGGAGCTATACAGTTTTCCTTTTATTCTTTATATATTTTGTACTGACGTTTAGCATCAAAGACAATTCCATAAAAAATGTTTCAAATATTGCATGCGTACATCAGCCATTTATGTTTGTCTGAAATGAAATGCCCCCATTTTAAGATTTGTGACAAATACAGAGACAAATATAAACAGTAAAAAATATAACATTTAGGGAAAGATCTTTTCTTTTCCATATAATCATAAATTTGCACACAAAAAAGTCTGGCCTATAGGACATTTAGTCAACCCAGGTCACCTAGCATGACACAGATAATTCCAATTTATGGATAACATTAAGCCTTTAAAATGCTCCTTCTTTAATTATGTTGCACAGAACAGTTGTTCCTTTAGGTGTCCCATCTTTAAATCCAATCTATTAGTTTGTGTGTGTGTGTGTGTGTGTGTGTGTGTGTGTGAGATACCTGGTACAGTGGGGTCACATTGCAGGAAGAAATTATCCCGTGGTGCAGCAGAGAGGAAGCAGCTCTGTCGTCTCTTAGCTCCTTCATTTCGGGGTTCTAAGTAAGAGCGGCCATTAGCCTTCTCAAATGGCTGACTCACATTGTAACTGTTGGGTGGAGGGGAATCCTGAGAGGAGAGGAGAGGAAAGGAGAGGAGAGTGTTCATTTTATCACTAAAGGAACAGTCAGAGAATTACGTCATTAGGATAAATTGTCTGGGGACCATGGATAAATGGACAAAAGTTTTATGCCAATCCTTGCAGTAAATTATATTTCACTGGATAAATGCAAACTTTGACCTGCTGGTGGCACTAAATAAAAAATCAGGAGATCACCAAAGTCATTTTGATTCATTCTGTGGCCACCAGGAGATCTGGACATTTCAGTAAAAAAAGCAAAAATGTTAAACTCATGGTGGCACTGGAGGAAAGTCAGGGAAACACCAAAATCAGACACACATCATTTCTATATATTGGAGAAAAACTACTGAAGAAAACTAAAGTTTAAGTCACATTGTCACCTGGCACTGTCTGTAACACTGTTAGACAATGTAACACACACACACACACACACACACACACACACAGACACACACACACACACACACACAAGACAGTGTAACACACACACACACACACACACACACACACACACACACACACACACACACACACACAGCAACCCCTTATTAGATTACACAATTGACAGTCCCACAGTGTAAGGGACACACACATTATAAATAACAAATGACCCATTCACCCATCTGTTGTCAGAGCTGACTGTCAGGCTTGCTACAATATCACCCATGTACACACATTCATGCATGAATATCAGCGTAGACGCAAGGGGACATACAGTACATGTCACATCATCTCCATGCAAATGCAGGCAAACACACACACAAACACAGATATCTCATCCATGGCGCAAATGAGTGCTTGTCTCACAACTGTCATTATGCCACTCCTCCACAGAGGGAGGAACAATGATGGAACATATCATAGGTAATTTCAGATAAATAACCTCCATAACAAGGCCTTTATATTCTTAGTTGTTAATGAATTGCTAATAATTAAGAGCTAATTCCCGGTGGCACTCCAGCTGAAGTGAGCATGTAATAGATTCCAGAAACTGGGATATGAAAAGGGAACTGGGTGAATCACGTCACCTGGTTAGAAACTTGCTTTACCACCACTGCAAAGAAATCTCAGTTACTGGGGATTTGTCTTGTCGGTGGGTCTTTGAATAATTGATGGCGAAGGCTGAATATAGCTGCACAATCCATTTATCCTGAACATAGCAGAGCTGTCATTTACCTCAAACTGTCATTTCCCGACCGCGGTTTTCTCCGTCTCCTCCTCGGTAGCCGTCCATCTTTAATCATTGCTAACCCAGGCCATTTAGCTTTTCATTATAGACACAGTGGGAGGAAAAAGGAGGCAAGCACAACATGTGCTCGACAGTACAACCTCACACACACAAACACACACACACACACACACACACACACACACACACACACACACACACACACACACACCAACAATTTACAGGCACACACACACATATACAGACACATCACACAGAAACAGATTCTTTGTGATGTTAAAAGCAACTGTGGAATTGTTGGAAAAGTCAAATGAATTGAATGATGGTGAGAATAATTTGTGTTGTTACTGTTACTGTTTCACATGGTTAGATTTGGAGTATTTCTCATGGTTGATTTGATACACTCACTCACACACACACACACGCAAAAACACACACACACACACACACACACACACACACACACACACACACACACCTGCAGGCACACATCTGTCACAGATCTATCTAACAGTGCAGAGCAATCATCCTCCAACCTCTGCAACATAATGTGCACACACCTGTCGAGGGACCCTATGGTCCGTAATTATAATTGAACATGGGGCGAACCACTGTTCCCAGTAGCAGTCATCACATATTGACAGCAATCAGGTTGACTTTAATTACACACTCTCGGAATTTAGACAGCTAAATGCTTATCTTCCTACATACACACAGAGGACGCACACAAACACACCTTTTCTTAACGATTCTGTCACATTGCCCTTGACTGTCAGAAAAATATCTCAGAATGCATAAAGTATACTGTAGAGGCCAGATACACATTTGTGGCAGGAAGGCAGTGATGCAGAATAACTTATTAATTGAATATTGATGTGATGCTAGCACCAAGACAGACTGTCAGACCTGACAGTATTTTTTAATAAGTTTTAATAAGTAAAGCAAGAGAAAATGTATAACTTTTTTTTATTTTTGATGCATACAAAATGTGATATATAAACTTAAAGTTGTCTAGTCAATCAAGACAACATAGAACTACCAATCAAGCACACTGTGAGAGGAAATCATTAAGTCATGATACATACTAAATAAACTTACAGGTCAATACTAAATTAAGTAAAAGTATACAATACACATGCAGCAGAAGTCCATCAATGAACTGTATACAATACTCTATGTCCTGAATGTGCTGCCTTAGATAAGATACTACCAAGTGGCACACTGTGCATCAACAGTGTTGAGTTCAGCCGAAAATCCAAATCACATGTCAAAGCACATGTTAAAACAGGAACATGAAACATTCTTATAAATCCTCAATATGACTATACACAACAAAACTGATTAAATTAAACAAAATTATATATTTTAAGTATAAGTTTACCCTGGCTCATGGCCACATGACAATGTGATTTTCTCTTTGAAGGTTTACAAAAGCATAACTGGGTGAATAGATGTGTTTCTCCGGTTCAGTTTCAGTAGGTTGGATCTGACATTGTTAAAGGACTTTTCTAAAATTGATAAAACAGTTGCTGTCTGTTACTAGTTGAAAAAGAATATTTTAGTGACAAGGCAATGCACCTGCACAATGTCCAATGTCATTATAATGGGGTTCCCATGTTTCTCCTTCAATAGTTTAATCCTGAAAAAGTGTACACGGCTCAGAGCTGTTACCTTGGCCAAGCACAATGAATTTCCAGGAAGGATTTTGCAAATTGCTTAACTGTTTTAAAGGTCCTATGACATGCTGCTTTTTGGATGCTTTTATATAGGCCTTAATACTGTATCTGAAGTCTCTTTCCCGAAATTCAGCCTTACAGAATTACAGCCACTAGAGCCAGTCCCACAATGAGCTTTCTTTAGTATGTGCCATTTCTGTGTCCGTAGCTTTAAATGCTATTGAGGAGGAGAGAGGGGGGGGCAAGGTGGAGGGTGGGGGTGTGGCCTTGACCAACTGCCACTTTGCTTGTTTGCAAGCCATGATGTCTCTGTCAGTACCTGATCCGTACCTCCTGTAAGATCCGTTCTGCACATGCGCATGATTACATAGTAGAAAACTAACAATGTCCCTGTGCGATTTGTACCACGCATGCGTTGAAACACTTTACGACCAAACATCACAACTTTTTTTTTTATTAAATCTTTATTATACAATAGTCATAGCTACAAACAATCAAGACTTGTTGTCACTGATCCAAAACCGTGTAGCGACGTCGTTGTTGTGTTGTTTATGTTAATGTTTTTACTTTTAATACTTCGTCTTGACTAATAACCATAGACTGTATATTATTAATGCGATGAAGTGTAAACGTACATAAGTGTCCTTTCGAAGACGGGATGACAGCTCTTCCAGACACCACTGCTGTGTACCACTATAGTAGCTACATGCTAACGGCAGTAAACATGTCATCTTAGCTGGCAATGTTGTTAAATTCTTCCCAATTCTGGGTCACATTCCTGCTGAAACATGTCCGATTGTGTAGTGTTTGGTTCAGAAGCCTTTATCTGTGATTTTTGACGTTAGAAAGTGCTGCTTCGTTCCACTACAATCTAACGTTAGCATACTCATAGCTAACTATTGTAGCTGCATGCTAACGCGACATAGCGGAGCATATATAGCTAGCTATATATGTATGTATGTAGCAGGACGTTGTACCGTAAAAAATCACCAATAAAAGCTTCTAAACCAAATACTAGCTAAACAAATACAAATACAGTAAAGTGACCGAAATTTGGGGTGAAATGTCCAGCATTGAGCTACATAATAGTTAACTAGGAGTATGCTGGTCTCTCACAGAGATCTCATTTGTAGCCCTGTTTTTACCTGATACTTTCATAAAAGTACAAACACATAAAGTGAGAGGTATATGCACATGCTTAAACTTTATTTCAAGCATGATTAACCTGAAGCAGGACGGAGTCATGACTTAAAACACCAAAGCAAGGCTTCTAGCTCAGGCTAGCTAGCGTTAGCAAATTACCTTCAAAGTTGCAAAGAAATGATGAAACGTAAAATTTGAAGTCTTTATTTAATTTGCTACATGGTGTTGTACTGGATGGCCGCACGACCCTCCGTATATCATTAACAGATACTTTAGGAAACTCCAGCAAACACCTTGTAAACTTCATCTCTGCCATCATAACGATCTACTGTCACTGTCTAATGTTTTCTTCTGGTAACCATAGAGCTGTGCGCAAGCGTAGAACTGATCAGGCAGCGTCGTAAAACACATTGAGTTTCTGCGCATGCGCTGTATTATGCGCATGCGCAGAACGGATCTTACAGGCGGTACGGATCGGGTACTGACAGTCTCTCTCTTTCTCATGGCGGGCCAAATTCTCTGGGCGGGTAAAGCAGAGAAAGGGGAGGTAACCTTGCTCCTTATGACCTCATAAGGAGCAGATTCCAGATCGGTTCATCTGAGCTTTCATTTTCTCAAAGGCAGAGCAGAATACCCAGAGCTCGGTTTACACCTATCACCATTTCTAGCCACTGGGGGACCATAGGCAGGCTGGGGGAACTCATATTAATGTTAAAAAAACCTCATAAAGTGAAATTTTCATGCCATGGGACCTTTAAAAATGGTCTATCCCTAATATTTACACTCAGTAAATATTTGTTGACTGCTGGAGAGCAGCCTTTGCATTACCGGTGAATTCTTTGAGATAATTTTTTTTCATTGTTCAAAGGTGATAAGTATTGTCAGATGTTGATGTGTCTTGGACACTTTACAGTATTTAGTACTAATTCTGACAAACCTTGTGTAATCCATTTGGAAAGCCAAATTAAACAAATCTTGTAAGGATAAAAACATTGGTGTCCTTTAAAGTAACTATTAAAATATCTTTAAAATCAGATTTCCAACCTGATAATTGTATTATAAATATCTTATTCAATGTTCTGCAATTTCTATTCAAAATAAACATCAATAAATGTACTGATTCTTTTACAGTTTTTTTCGATTGATAAATGACAGTGGGCACAACTGGAGTCACATGTGCAAAACTCTAACTACAGTCTGCACAGCAGCAGTTCATGTGGACCAAACTCTAGTTCGTTTTTCATTGCTTGAACACAGTTTTCAAAACTCTACACACTTTTCCCATGACTTTAACCACAACGTGCACAACACTGTGTATCTACAGCACTTGATGGTGCTAGATGCTAACACACTGCTGTCAAAACTGTTAACCACGCATTCAAAACAGAATAGATTTCAGTCTGGTGCCTATCAAACACTGCTGATTGCAATTTTTGCTGAAAGCCTAAGCAGATGTCTTGTTTTAGACTAGTTAGTGAACATATATGGTATTTATACAGAGAAAGCTCAGAAAGCCTTTTTTTGTGTACAAACACCAAATAAGAAGGAAACAATTATACACTGTACCGTTTTAGAGAAACAGGTAAAAGAGCAAAGATACCAACATGTCCAGGTAAGATGTCTGAGGTTATGTACACAGTTATAAAAAAAAAAGTGAAAAACACTATATCTTTACAATAGTAAAACTGCGTTCGTACTGTTTTTCAGAAGGTAATGGAGGTGAAAGCAATGGAAACACCACATTCATTTGCATTTAGAGATGATGCAGACATCCAATGTGATGAAGAGAACTTGCTGCATGATGCTGGAGAGAGGCAGGCTTAGTCACACTATTCTTTGTTACTGTTACGTATTTACCTTTAGTTTTTTTTCCCCAGTAATTCCATAAATTACTAGAGACAAAATACTATATTGAAGAAAACTGCTGATTTTCATTCCTTCTTGGTTACCTTACGTAAAAATTGGTATATATTTTCCTTAAATAAACTATTGAGTAGTGTCAAGTCACTCAAATTGTTCAAACTGTAAAGATGAAAAAGTTTGTAATTTCTGTATTGGTGTTTGATGCTAGTGTTTTTACTCTCAGTGTGTTCTGAGTGACAGTGTGTGTTATCTCAGTGAGGGTTGTTCATAGTGTTTGGCTGCACTGAGCCGTTTTGAGACGTGTGTTAAGAGTTGTGTTGCTTTGAATGAGTTTTGCAGGTGATGTGAACTGTTTAACTCAGGTGACAGTTGGTAATGCAGACTGTGGTTTGAGTTTTGCACGTGACTCCAGTTGTGCCCACTGTCATTTAGCAATAGAAAAAAACTGTAAATACAATACAATAATACAATAATGAGCCCTATTTGTAAGTGATTTAAGGCCATTTATGTGCATAAACCTCTGTTCTTACCTTTCTGTACAATCAAGAAAAACAAACATTTCTACAGAGATCAACAACATATTGCAGTATACTGTAGCATACTTTACATCCAATACTAAATGCAGAGCATATTCTCAGTTAAAAGGCCCGCCTCATAAGGGTTCAAACAAAGTTACAGTTTTTTTTCGATTGCTAAACGACACTGGTCACAACTGAAGCCACATGTGCAAAACTCTACAGTCGGCATTACCAACAGTCACATGAACTAAACAGTTCACATCACCTGCAAAACTCATTCCTAACAACACAACTCTTAACCCACGTCTTACTGTAAATGCAAACACAACGTCAGATGTTACTTGGTATCTTCTTATAGAATTTCTTCCACACCAAGTTCTCTCACACTAATGGCCATTCAAGTACACCTGACAACCGCCATACTAACGATTTGGCTTAGTATGTACAGTGACAGCTTTGACTAATGGCCAGGCATGAACAACACGATTGTGTGTGCGTGTGTGTGTGTGTGTGTGTGTGTGTGTGTGTGTGTGTGTGTTCATCTCTCCTCTCATTATTCTTAAAACCTTTCATTCTTCCTCGCAGAGCAGAATGCTATTTTCAGACACTGTATTTCCATATTTCATATCACTGTACTACAGATAATATATATTATTACTGTGTATGTGTGCCAATGCATGTGCTTGTCTGTGTGTGACACAATCTACTCTACACATGACACCGGCCATGACATATTCACATATCCATTAAAAAAACTCACTACAGTCAGTGATGGCTCTGATTCATTTTATCTTCTCAGGTTAAAAATACATTTGGTAGTTTGTGTTGGGAAATTACTGTCACTGGTCTAAAGCTTAATTATGAATCTTGTTGGGAACTAATTTGTATCCGTATCGGATTTTGTACTGATAGGTACTTCTACTTAAAAAAAAAAAGTTAAGACAAAATGTTCAGGTAGTTTCTGCTTTAAAAGCTGCACATCCTTAAACTGGCTATTGCACCGACTCTGCACTTTGTCCTCAGTCTTGCTGGCATACTATGCAGATAATGAACAGGTTGGATATCCCCATTTAGAGTCTAATAAATAATAATAGTTACTTAGGCTTTGCCTCTTAAATCCAGTGTCACATGAGGTTTATCTGTTCCTCTTAACAGTGAAACTTGCATGTGGTGCAGCATATTAAAAAGTGTGAAAAATACTGCACAATGAGCAGATTCCAAAACACGTGGTCACAGCTTGCTCTCCCATGCAACGTAACTAACGATTGCTGGGATATCTGTTTGTATTCTCTCAATTTCAGTTTGTTATTTCAGCTTCAGGTGGGATCCTGTAAGTGTTGTTTCCTCTTCACAATAATTTGCCTTAAATTGAAATCAAAGCCACTAATCATATGCCAAAATATACTAACAGATGAAGACAAATAGGGAGAAATAGAAGAGGGCCTTGTTCTCCATCACTATCACTGTGTGTGTGTGTGTGTGTGTGTGTGTGTGTGTGTGTGTGCGTACGTATGTGGCGCACTATATTTCTTTTAATTAAGAATAGTTCATGTTTGTGTGTTTCTTCATCTTATGTAACAAAATAGATTGCTAGCATTTAAATTAAGTGAACACAGCATTTGTTTGCTTGTTTTCCTCCCAAAATAGCCTATCATCATAAGCTGTACAAGCACACTATACTGTCAAAAGCACAGCTGTTGTTTCATCATAGAGCTTGATAACCATCTGTCTGATTTTAGTAGTGGAGGTGTCATACGGCCTTAATGAGGTCTTAGACAGGTCTTCAATACAGATGGAATGACAGAGGGAAACCATATGATTCCCATTTGCTTCCTATTCGCACTTTATAGGCAGCAGTTAGTCTCACAATTTGCTGACAGCTACAGTTTTCTGCTGTGTTTTGTAGTCTTGTGTTATATATATATGTATTGCTATATATATGTATTGCTTTCTCCTTCATTTTATTTACCCTTTCCTTATATGCTTATTATCACCTTCACTTCTCTTTTTGTAGT